>NC_142937.1:33665267-33820267 GCF_046866305.1 Octopus bimaculoides
TAAAATTTGTAAAAAAAAAAAAGAAAAAACATATTCAAAAAGCACTTCAGTTTTGACCAACCTGTTATGCAATTTTCAAGCACAGTGTATCTAGGAGTACATTCTCCAATGTATTCTTTTCCTGTTACGATGGTGGAGATGTAGTTTGAGGGAGATAAGGGTGCTATTTCTAGCTGCCTAATTAAACCCGTAGAATGATTGATATTATGGGCAGATATGGAAAGCTGTAAAAAAAAAAAAAAAAAAAAATCAACGTTGCTTCAATAATTTTTCATTTTACACCTCCAGACATTTTTACCAGGATAAGGTTAGATGAAATCATAGCATGGCAAGCAGATTTGGTAAAAAAGAAGAAAAATTAAGTAAAATTCCTTAACTTAGAAAAGAATTGGTGTGTTGGGATTTCAGCTGGATTGTTACAATATGAATTATTAATGATCTGAGATTTGTGATAAATTATATTAAGCGGGGATGTTGTTACTTGTAAATCAAGTAGCATGCTAGAGATTATAGCGGAAGATGATCTTTATCTTGCTTGCTGTTGTTGTTGTTGCTATTGTGTGTTGTTGTTGTTATTGTGTGTTGTTGTTGTTGTTAAAATTTGTTTATTTCTTCTTTCTCTCCCTTTCACCCTTCTCCTTCCACCATCTCACCGTTTCCCTTTGATGAATTCATATCAAGCATCCTCTGTAAAGAACTGCAATAAATACTCAGAATGTTTTACACACTACTACTACTACCACCACCACCATCACCACCACTGTACTACTACTGCTACTATCACCACCAACTCCACTACCTCCTTTAACAATATCTTGTCATGAATAAATCTACTACTACTACTATTACTACCACCATCACCACCACCACCACCACTACCACCACAATGACCACTACCATAACCAGTACCACCACTTCTAATACTACCATTACCTCTTTTAGCAATATTTTGTCATTGTGACTACTACTACTACTACTACCATCGCCACAATGACCACCATCATCACCTTTACTACCACTACTACTGCCCATACTACCACCTTCAACAATCTTGTGACATTATGAACAAATTTACTACTACTACTACTACTACTACTACTACTATTACTACTGCTGCTGCTGCTGCTACTACTGCCATTGCTCTTCATACCTCCATCACAACCACTACAACAACCATTATTAAAACCATAACTAAAAGTGCTGCTAAAGCTCTAATTACAACCATCACTACCAGCACCACTATGATGGAACCATTATTACCACCCCCGCCCAACCATGGCCACCACTAATAAAAACGGCAACGTCATGTATTTTTGATTGCCTTTATGATGGGTGCTGGAAAAAAAACTCAGTGAGATGGTATGGCTCATTCCAGCAATGTGGACCAAATTGTAGAGTTAAGTTTACCATCCACAGATGGGAATGTTTCTGCCCACAGGCTTCCACACAGTTTCCATTTACAAAATTTTAGTTGCAAGCCCTTAATCAGCCCAAGTAGAAGTAGCAAACTGAATTTTGTAAGCACATAACCATGCAGAGGTTATGGTTTAGTTCAGGTATGGGCAACAATTTCAATGAAGTGGGCCAAAAGGGCCATAGCTCAGCCCCAGCTGGAGTGTACCACTAAAAATGTCAGGGTATTTTTTTGTTAGGTGTGCCATTCAAAAGGCCCCATGGGCTGCTGCAGTTCACCTATGACTGGTTTAGTTAGTTCCGCAGACCCTGGGTATACATATTGATTTGTAGACAGAGGACAGAGATATGTGGTGCATTGCTATGCTCAAGAAGACCTACCCACCACATTAAAATCAAGATCTCAAAACCAAGGTGCCATGTAAAAAGTATTGATGTGGGTGCTGGTGCTACTTAAAAAGCACTGGTGGTGGTGGTGGTGCCACATAAAAAGCACCTAGTACACTCTATAAAGTGGTTGGCATTGGGAAGCATATCCAGTTGTAGAAACCAAGCTATAACAGACTGTGGAACCTAGTGTATCCCGCTGATCTTGCCACTTCCTGTCGAGCCACCCAACCCATGCCAGCATGGAAAATGGACGTTAAATCTTGATGATAGCCATCGTCAGTATCACTGCTACCATCATTGTCAATACTGCTATAACCAGTTACCATCACCACCATTACCACCACCACTGCCACCACTACCACCGCCACTCCTCCTCCTCCTTCTCCTCCTCCTACTACTACTAAACGAGTAACAGTCCCCAGTCAATTAAAACAAATTGTTTTAACTGTATGTCAGATGTTAGTGATATTTCAAGCCTTTTATTGTGAAACTAAATTTCATATTTATTCCACTAATATCAAATATCTACTAAAATATAAACTTAGCATTTTCTGAAAGACGAGTTGCCTCAACAAACTTGAGATATCTCAGCTGAAAATAATTTCAAACATAAAGTTCCCCAACAAAAGATAGATTGTTATTTAAAAATGCTTACTGCAGTAAACGATAAATGAAATTTTGAGTGGATATAACTGATTTAAGCATTAAAAGGGCTAATCTCCTCCACTAATCAGCAGTTGCAGGTATGTACATGCACATACATACATACATACTGACTGAATAAACTGTCAGGCAAAACATAAAGCTTCACTCAACATGAATTTTACAATAGATTCAACTTTCTTTCAGTTTCCACTTACCAAACCCACTTGGAAAGTTTTGGCTGACCTGAAGCTAAAGCAGAAGACACTTTCCCAAGGTGGATAACAGTGTGACTGAACTCCAAACCACATGGTTGGGAAGCAAACTTCACCACACAGCTATGCATGTGCCTGTTGCTGCAGGAAAACAGTTTTTAAAGATGTTGTGTGTGGACATAAATTTTAATCAATGGTAAAAGAAAAAAGAAAAAAAAAAAAAGAAAGACTTGCTTGTAATATAAAGTAATAATGATTATGAAAAATCTAAAGTTAAAATATTGGGAAAACATAAATTTCTTTAGCATCTTTTGCATGAATATAGTTTGGAATTTCTGTGATATGCATAAATGAACTTTTACAAGAAATGGTTATCAATTCTTCTTTTAATCTCCCTTCTTTACTTTTATAATAATTCTATGAAATAAATTCCTTGAAATAAATCAACTCTCAGGACAGTAAAACAAGTCTTTCAATGAATTGCAGTTTTATATTTTGATTTTCTTTTCCCTACCAACGTTGCTTTACATTTTCCATTTCTAAACTTCTTAAAGAACAAACTGCCTGCTTGTTCACTGTTATATACCATTCATAGTGAGTGTGTGTATATATTAGTTAATACAATAGAAACAATTATTGGCTTTTTAGGGGAATTCCACAATAAAGATGTGATTTTCTCTGTATGCATTTTTTTCTTGTCAAATACTCTGAATTTCTTGAAATTCTTCTAAATGATATTTGGATTTACTTGTCATACATGAGGATTTACCTTAGATGTGTATTCTACTTACATTTATTGGTGGCTGATTGTTGAATGTAGTTAAACAAACTCTTTGAAAACTGAGTGCTTTATTGATATCTGCCTGGATTTTTTAAAATACCCTTTTATCCTTTTATATATATATATATATATATATATATATATATATATATATATATATAAAGAATGAGATAAAGAGACCAATGGCACAAATAAATTTATATTTTATGTAGAATGTCTTACAGCTGTTTCAGGGGATATTCAATGTATCCCTTCATCGGAAACAGTAATAGTAGAAGTTGAGGATTATTAAATCTGTATGAGTAGATTTGCAGTAAGAAATGAGAGCGATGTGGAGAAGAAAACACAAAGAAGTACGTAGAGCATAGTTCTATTCCAAAGGTAAATATCCATGTATAGAATCCGTGTGGGTATTTCCAGTTATAATTATAGTTATATTGGTAGATATATATCATTTTGTATCCAGTTTACTGGATATATGTTAATAGTTATGGATATATATTAATAGTTATCGCCAACCCATCATGGCAGTCCAGAAAAATAGGATGAATGCTGCTGTTGATTAGCTCCAAGAGGCCATCGCCTCTAGCTAGCTATGTGACACACAAACCTGTGTCCATTATAACCTTTGAACAGGGGAGGTCAGCCGCTTCCCATTGCTGGTCTGGCATCTACAGACTAGTTTCACGGTATTGGTCCCTTATCAATGTAGAGCAGCCGAACCAAGCAGGTGTCACTTCTGACCGTCTGTTTGAAGGATTATTTACCTAAATTCAGTGGAATACATCCACTGGTTTTCAAAAATAGAAATATTAATATTTCTAACTCTCTCTAAAGGAGACAACGGCAGCGGCACTGGATATCAATAGTTATCGCCAAGCTAATATGGCAGTACAGAAAAAAATATATATATATAGATAGATAGATATATAGACAGACAGACAGATAGATAGATAGATAGATAGATACATACATACATACATACATACATTCAGACATACATATTGGCTGAAACTGCTGGGATTTTCTGGTTTCTTGACTGAGGAGAGATTGCTGCGAATGACCTGTTCTTTGTTGTTCTTGCCTGTTTTTTTATCATTTATCTGTCTGGGTGTTTTATTGCTGCTTTTGGATATATATATATATATATATATATATATATATATATATATATATATATATATATATATATATACAGGGTTGGCCAAAAGTCATCTGACAGTATATCAAAACCATTTAATTCAAAGATTAAAACAAAAAATTATTTTATATGAGACTTCTCGAATACATAGACAAATGTTAAAAACAAAAAAAAGAATATGGCGATTTTAACTCACACTATTCAATTATTAAACATTCATAATTGGAATGAATAAATAAAATTGAATATTAAGTATTTATGGAATTTTGATTTACTGTCGGGTGACTTTTGTGTATATATATATATATATATATATATATATATATATATATATGTATACTTGGAAAAGGATGAGTGGCATTTGATCATATAATAATATAAATAAAATATAAATATATGCATACATCCATACATATATGAGTACAGGATATATATAGATGTGATGGACTATCCTGTCGTTAGATGATGTATGAGGGTTCAGTAATTTATTATAGAACAACCATACAGATGATTTGTTTATAGTGGTCAAATGTTTGTGCAAACATAAGCTCACTCCCTCCATTAGATTGACATTACCTGTATAGGTGCAGTGGGTGCCACATGTCAGATGTTGAAAGGATCACAGAGCAATGTAAACTGAAGTGCTTTGCTCAAGAACACAACACAACACCTGGTCTGGGAATTGAACCCACGATCATGAGTGCAACACCTGAACCACTAAGTCATGTGCCTTCACAAGCACATGGTTTATTACACAGACACACAATGTGTGTGTGCGCGCAATAATTAATATATTGATGGCTAGTACGCGACAGTAACCAATAAACCCCAAACTTTGTTTCTGCCACTTCATCTAGTTAATTGTTTTCCTCTAGACTGTCCTTCTAATTATTATAATCATTAACTTATTGAATTAGATACAAATTTCTACTTAATGATCAATTCATTATGCTTCTTCATTAAATTTATATTGTTTCACTTGTCTCTGAATATACACATGCATGTGAGAGAACTGGTCAACCAAGTGAGTCAAGCATCTATATATATGTGTGTGTGTACATCTATATATATATATATATATATATATATATATATATACATACACATGTATTCCTCTGAGAAAATAATCCCTTAGTTAAAAAAAAAAAACAGGTAAATGCACAAAAGTTGGTGACAGGAAGAGAATTTGACTGTAAAGGTCCTGCCTCAAATAGACCCCAATAATACATGTGGACATGGGAAAGTAGATATTCAAAAAAAAATTGGCAATATATATATATATATATATATATATATATATGTGTGTGTGTGTGTGTGTGTGTGTGTGTGTGTGTGTGACAGTGTGTGTATCGTTGGTGATTTTCTTTCTCCGCCTTCCCTTCTTTTGACATTTTCTATATTCCTGATGAAGAGCTCCACTCGAAACATGAAATCCTCTTTCTTTTCTTTCCTTTCCTGAGTGTCCAATAACACTGTACTTATTCCATGTCCTCGCGTTGTTGTTTTTTTCTTCCTTGTTCATGTTTGGATTGACTATATATACATATATATATATATATATATATATATATATATATATATATATATATATATATATATATATATATATCTCATCATCATCATCATCATCATCATCATCGTTTAACGTCCGCTTTCCATGCTAGCATGGGTTGGACGATTTGGCTGAGGACTGGTGAAACCGGATGGCAACACCAGGCTCCAGTCTGATTTGGCAGAGTTTCTACAGCTGGATGCCCTTCCTAACGCCAACCACTCAGACAGTGTAGTGGGTGCTTTTACGTGTCACCCGCACGAAAACGGCCATGCTCGAAATGGTGTCTTTTATGTGCCACCCGCACAAGCCAGTCCAGGGGCACTGGCAACGATCTCGCTCGAAAATCCTACGGGAGCCAGTCAGGCGGTACTGGCAACGGCCACGCTCAAAATGGTGCATCTCATGTGCCACCCGCACAAGAACCAGTCCAGGGGCACTGGCAACGATCTTACTTGGCTTGCCGGGTCTTCTCACGCACAGCACATTTCCAAAGGTCTCGGTTAGTAGTCATCGCCTCGGTGAGGCCCAATGTACGAAGGTCTTGCCTCACCACCTCAGCCCAGGTCTTCCTGGGCCTACCTCTTCCACGGGTTCCCTCAACTGTTAGGGTGTGGCACTTTTTCACGCAGCTATCCTCATCCATTCTCACCACATGTCCATACCAGCGCAATCGTCTCTCTTGCACGCCACAACTGATGCTTCTAATGTTCAGCTTTTCTCTCAAGATACTTACACTCTGATATATATGTATGTATGTATGTTTGTGTGTATATGAATTTGTGTTTGCAAACAAATGAAAATGTAGATCATTAGAATCAAAATCTTAATAGCCAGTCTCATATTTCATATGTATATGCATACATACATATGAGTGATTACCCAAAAGAAATTGGAATTTTGCTCTATAATTTTATTCACTTAGTTTCACATATTTACACTTTTATCACCTTCAAAGTAATCTCCATTTAAAGTGATGCATCAATCCAGATGCATTTTCCACTGTTCGAAGTAGGCCTAGATCTCTTTTAATGCCTACATTGTTTTTTTCTTCACCTCTTCCACATCTGCAAAACGTTTTTCTTTAAGGACTTTTTAATTCAGCGGGAACAAGAAAAAGTTGCAGGGTGCAAGTTCAGGGAATAAGGAGGGTGGTTAAACGGGGTCATGTCATTTTCTGGTAAAAGACTATCACACACTCGAGGTGGTGTGTGCAGGCACATTGTTGTGATGAAACCACTACTCTCTACTTTGCCCCATGTCAGGACTTTTTTGTCTTACCATGTATCAGAAAAGCTTCAGAACTGCCAAGTAAAATCTTAACAGTTTGACCAAGAGGAACAAATACTGTGTGAGCAATTCTTTTTGTGCTGATGAAACAAATCAGCATTGTCTTGACATTGAACTTCACTTGATGTACGTTTTGGGAATGCGGTGACATTGAATGCTTCCACTGACTTGATTGCTGCTTCATTTCTGGGTTGTAGCCATAGCACCAGCTTTCATCACTGGTGATGACCTTTGAAAAAAGGTCACGATCAACTTCCAACTGTTCTTTCAGTTCATGACACACATTCAGTCATGACTGTTTTTGATTTTCCATGAACAGGTGAGGCACAAATTTTGCTGCAACTTTCATTTGCAATTCCTCACTCAAAATTTGTTGTCAGGAGCTTCAGCATACACCAGTCATATCAAAAAGTTCATCAATTGTTCAGTGATGTTCCTCTAAGTTCAGTTCATTAATTTTTGAACTACAGAGAATGTATCTGGTGACTTTTGGGTACTCCATCGTACATATCCTTTTATTCTTTTACATGTTTCAGTCATCTGACTGTGGCCATGCTGAAGCACCACCTTTAGTCGAACAAATCAACTCCAGGACTTATTCTTTGTAAGCCTAGTACTTATTCTATTATTCTCTTTTGCCAAACTGCTAAGTGACAGGGATGTAAATACACCAACATAGGTAGTCATACACACACACACACACATATATATATATATATATATATATATATACGACAGGCTTCTTTCAGTTTCCATCTACCAAATCCACTCACAAGGCTTTGGTCGGCCCAAGGCTATAGTAGAAGACACTTGCTCAAGGTGCCAAGCAGTGGGGCTGAACTGAGAACCATGTGGTTGGGAATGCTTTCAAATTTTGGCACAAAGCCACCAATTTAGGGCAGAGGTTAATTTGATTCGACCGACCCCAGTGTTCAACTGGTATTTATTTTATTAAGTCTGAAAGGATGAAAGGAAAAGTTGACCTCAGCAGTATTTGAACTAAGTAGATAAAGACTGATGAAATGCCGATAAGCATTTTGCCAGGTGTGCTAATGATCCTGCCAGTGTATTGCCTTAATATGTATATGTTTATTTATATTTGTTTTATATCAAGTTATATATAAAAACATGTTAAGATTGAACTGCAGAATTACTCAAGAAATTTTAGGTGAGTATGCATTTATGAACACTTACATTTATGAACACTTACTTTTATGAACACTTACTTTTATGCACACTTACTTTTATGAACACTTTCATTTATGATCACTTACATTTATGAACACTTACAACTTTGATTAAAGCAAGAGAGTTGAAACCTTAGAGTTTCTGTCAAGTTTTTCCATGAAAAGTTAATGTGTGTGCGTGTGTTCGTGTACAAATATATATGTAAGTGTGTGTGTGTTTGTGTATGCTTGTGTGAGTATATTCACAGATACAAGCATATGGATACATACATACACACACACACACAAACACACACACACAGAAATATATATATATATATATATATATATATATATATATATCTTTATATGTATGTATGTATGTATGTTATTGTATATAGTTTTGTATATAAAAGTGATAACTATCTAACATATGTAATATATACATTGAAGTCTATCGCAACACTCTCCATTGCCTTACTCGATAATCAGAAATAAATTCCTTCTTAATTGAAGAAATTCAAGCAGAAAGAAAGAAGAATCAAAAGGAACCATATTTTAATTTGAAGTTTTCCAGATGATATGGCCATGGATCCAGATAAGAATGGTATAACCACTGCTATTATCTGAATCATTATCTAACTGAGAATAATATCAATCGATATTAGTAAGGGGTCTCTGTTTAAGCAGATAATAGGGTCTTAATTAGACTATCAGAAAATAAGAACCTTGTACTGATTTGGCTGTTTCATTAAATTTGGCAGTCATCCATTTTAAATGAGAAAAGATTTTACATTTTCTATGTCACATCTAGCTCCCTTTTATTCCAATATCTTATAGATTTGATTGGATAATGGGAAATTCCAATGAAGGACAGTGTTATACTGAGGAAATGACGATGGTGATACTAATGATAATTGTAATGATGATGATGATAATGATGGCGATGGTGATGGTAATGATAACAATGATGCTGATGATAACAATAATGTCTCCTCCTCCTCCTTCGGCTCACACTATCGAAGTCAACATACCACAGACAGATATTTAGGTGAAAGTATAATCTAAAATGGCTTATAATATGCTAAAGCTACTGATAGCAGAATTTTTATTTGTTAAACTGCTTTTACTGAAAGCTCAAAAAAAAAAACTGAGATTACCATTAGAAAGTAATTTAAAATCAAAACCAACTCATAGAAATAAGTCTAATGATACTACTAATAATAATACAAATAATTATTATTATTATTATAATGGTTTCACATTTTGCCACAAGGGTAGCAATTTGGGGAGAATGGATTAGTCGATTATATCAACCCTAGTACACAACTGATACTTATTTTATTGTCCCCGAAAGAATGAAAGGTAAAGTTGACCATGGTGGAATTAGAACTCAGAATGTAGTGATGGGCAAAATACTGCTAAGCATTTTACCCGGCATGCTAATGAGCCTACCAGCTCACCACCCTACTACTACTACTACTACTACTACTACTACTACTACTACTACTAATAATAATAATAATAATAATAATAATAATAATAACAATAATATATTGCATACAGGTGCAAGCATGGCTGTGTGGTTACGAAGCTCAATTTGCCACCACATGATTTTGTGTTCAGTTCCACTTCGTAGCACCTTGGGCAAGTGTCTTCAAGTATTGGGACAACCAATACCTTGCAAGTGAATTTGATAGATGGAAACTCTGTGGAAGCCCATGATCTATATATATATATATATATATATATATATATATATCGAGGAGAGAGAGAGAGATACATACATACATATATATATATATATACATATATATATATATATATATATATATATATATATATATATATATATATATATATATATATATATATATATATATATATATATATATAGGCACCAGATTTTAGAATTTGCACTGGGTGCGATTTGTTCAACCAAAAACTTCATGGCTCTAATTCAATGATTGTAATGACTAAAAGAACAAAGGTAAGAGATATACAAAATATTCATTTATGTAGCAAAAAATACTATGAAGAAACATAATGAAATATGAAAGTAACTGACCACTTCAGTTATAGGATTCAATTGAATCTAGCCTCATCAAAACGTAAGAAGCCAGAAATGGCTAGGTGCAATAACATAAGTTTCACAGTGAGGTAAAACAACCATGAAGGCATCATATGTTGGTAGGATACTGAAGATATGCAAGTACCAAATTCAATTTAAACTGTAGATTCGATTGAGGGATGGTTCTACTGAAGGATGGTGTGCATATAAAAAAGAACATAAATGGGTTTAAATGGGGTTTAGCATTTACGACAACAGTTTTGGTAGAATTCTACTGATATATTCATAGATTACAATATGAATACATCAATAAAATTCTACTGAAACAGCTGTCGTAAATCTTAAACACTATTTATGTTTTTTTAAAAACAATTTTACATTAATCTGAAGGGTTACTCTATACTTGTGTAGAGTACAAGTTTATTCTTAAACAAGAATATTGTTGTCAGTGACTTTGAAATCTCAGCCAAATAAGCCATCATTGGCAGTCTAACAATGGCTTAACTGGTCGAAACTTCGACGTTGCTGTCCTCAATATTCATGTTTATGTGTGCGTGTGTGTGTGTGTGTGTGTGTGTGTGTGTGTGTGTGTGTGTGTGTGTGTGTGTGTGTGTGTGTGTGTGCGTGTGTGTGCGTGTGTGTGTGTGCTAGTGTCTGAAATGCATATGGACACACACAAAATAAAGACATTTATATAATGGAATTATTACAAGATGGAATATTGTTTAGAAAGCTGGGCTCTACAATAATGTAAAAGAAAAAAGGTGTAGTTTATGCATTACAGAATAATATTGTATATAGGTATGGACGTCCTATTTAAGAAGTACAACTTCCTCACTGCATTGATTTAGATTTAATCCTACTGTGTTGTACCATGGGCAGGTCACTTTTGCCTGCTCTCAGATTGACCAATACCACTGACTGAAATTTAGTGTGTGTGTGTGTGCTTTTGATGACGTAAAGCAGCAAAATATGCTAAAACTGGTGAGAAAATGGGAAAACTGCTCCTGAGAGAGAGTTTCTTGAGAGTTTTATTAAACCTTGTTTAAAGTTTCAGCATAAAGACAAAGCAGACAGTTTATTTACTTTAATATTCAAGTGATACAAGTTTGTAGATTTACTGATGGGCTAATAAATTGATACAAATTTTACCTGTGAACTTCAATTAATGAATATTTATAAGTTATCACCAGCTACCACATTAATATAATTGTTTTATATTAGACATAATAATAAAACAAAAAGAATGCTACAGGCTCACTTCTGAGACTTGAACCATGTATGTATTACTTATTGAGCAATATATTCATATTTCACTCTTTAATTGCTGCTTATTATTTTTATGAATAAAATAGTTACTTTATTTTATTAAAAGCCATTTCCTGTCTTTGATGAGAGATTAAATTGAATATTTCACAGTTTATTTCTGTTAGAAACTTCATTGGAGAAAATAGATTACTTGGTTTTCTTCAGGTGCATTTCAAATTAATGCAGCTTTTGAGTGCTATAGAGGTACCATTAGAATCCTGTCAGCATCCAGAGGTGCTAATGGCATCATAAGTGAGTGATGGGGCTGAAAAAATTTGTATGGAAAATTCCATTATATTTTTTAATACTGGAGAGAATGGAAAAATGTGTTACAATCACCACAGGATATAAAACATTAACATGATATCGGAACAAGAAGACATCTGCTAATGTTAAATCGACCAACATAATCAAACAAAACTTGCTAAATTTGGCATCATATTTAATAACCTTATTTATTTATTCATTCATTGTAGCAAATTGTTTATTTTTTTGGCACAGAACAAAGTAATTGGAACATAAAGTTGGTACACTTGACTGACCTTGCTATAAAAGAGAGTAAACTAAATATACAGCAGAAGTTTAGTGTCAGTGAGTAGTCAATAAATGAGTGTTGATGTATTTTAACTCCCTTATATCAGAAAATTCATAGAAACTATTTGCACAAAAAGAATAAATTCAAATTCCCAAGAGAAACCAGGAAAAAAGAAGCATCACTAGTTTCTTCTATGTGAGACACAATTAAGAGAATTGTTTTGGAGAATATTATACTGAGGTCATTTATGGCTTTGGCTATAAACACAATAACTGCAGTTTCACTAAGTGGATCCTATATTTGTAGACCTACTGATGGGCTACATGCTTTAACCTCATTAAAAGTACCCAGGTTTATATTCTTGAGGGTAGCATTTAACTTTACATAAACTATGTTCTATATAACTCCAAATAATCAACCAAAGCAGGTTGTTATTATTGTTTTTGCTGTTGTTGTTCAGATATGAAACTACGATGCTATATTCTGTTATGTGAGTCACAAATGGAATGCATTGAGGCAGGATATGTTGAGGTACTTGGGGAAGATTGCAAGATATAGGCATAATGAAGAATAAATATGCAATAAAAAGAACCATGTGTACACTTAATTGGAAAACTAAATTATCTTCGTTTTATGTAATGGTTATCTGGCTGGGTTAGTCAGTAGGAAGATACAGGCTCAATTTGTGTTGAGGGTGTATTAAACAATTTTCATTTGTTTGCTTTTGTGTGTGTGTGTGATTGTGTGTGTACATGCAGGTGTGTGTGTATATGTGTGAATGCATGTGTGTGTGTACATTTAAAAATGGAGATATGTGTGAATATGTACAACTGTATATAGCCCTATATATATATGGGTATATACAAGAAACATACGCACAAGAATGCTCACACACATGATGAATTTAGTGGCTGTATGCATCTATGAAACTATTAGTAACATGGGGCTAAGTCTTATGAAATCATTTAATCTCCCACAACATACACTGTGCTCTATTTTCTTTCATTTGTACACCTACTTCCATGTGTGTGTGTGGATGAGTATATAAAACACACACACATACACACACACATGTATCAGTATACCAAGAAGAGAAAAGTGTACTGAATAGATATTAGTTCATACTGTCAAGAGCCATTGTATGGCCTCATCTCTGCTTTGGTGGATTATAAAACCAAGTATTTTGGCACCTAATAAGCTTGAGTGGCACCACTCCTCTACTAGCTCAATCTGTTAGGAACTTCCATTAAATGTCCTGCAATTATTAACGACATCACTGAATTGTTAATCTGTTGCAGATTACGTCTGTGACATTCACATCTCTGCAGCTAAAGTCTTGGGTTCTGTTAGCTGAATCTAGCTAAGCCCAGAACTTGTGATGACCAGAATCATTACTCAATGGAGTAGCTAAAGCACTAACCACTGTCCAAATACATGAAGTAGTGTTTATTTAATCTTTAAGCTAAAGCAAAATATTTTACACAACAAATACTCTGAGTTCCCTATTCTGTAGGTAATCAACTTGGCAAAGACTTCTAGAAGGAGAAAGTGGGCCGAGAAGCTTTACTGTCAAAGAAATGAATACAGATATAATTTACATGTATGTATATGTGTGCGCATATGTATTTCATTTGTTTGGTTATTTTATATCTGTTTATGCTGGCATGGGTTAGAGAAATATATCATTGAGGCATTGATTAACAGTCAAATGCTCTTTGTGTTGCTAACCCGTCCTCATTTTCAAGTATGTGATCTCCTGCTTCACACGTTTTTGAAGGCGTGAAGTGAATGGATGATTTGTTGATGGGAAAAGTGACAATACCACCATTGCTCATTGCTCACAAATTTGGTAGAGTGCAAATGTAAACACATAACACATATACAAGCATGCACACACACACATACACACACATGCATGCACATATATTTATATATGTGACAGGATTCTTTCAGTTTCTATCCACTGAATTCATTCACGAGGCTCTGGTTAGCATAAGGCTATAGTAGAAGGCATTTACCTAAGGTGGCACATGATAGACTGAACCCAAAATTACATGACTGGGTAGCAAAGTTCTTGACTATATAACCACACATGTTCTTGTCTATGTATTTGTCTTACTGTCTGTCAGACTGTCTATCTATATTGATATAGACAGACAGAGATAAATTGATGTATGTGTGTCATTGTCACTTATGTGGTAGAAACCATTCACAGAAAACAGGAATTCTCTGAGGTCTAAAAATACCATCTACTATCAGTTTTGACTTCAGCTTTTAGCTTTTAAATTGGCCAGATCCATTACAAATACTCTACCTGTTTTATGTTAAAACCAGCCAGATCTGGCCTCTCACACCTATTCTACAATATCATTCTAAAAATAAGCAGTCTCATCATCAAAAGCTATAGGATAAAGCATGGTTAATTCAAAACAATGTGAATAAATAAACATTACATTTGACAGAGTAATTTGATTAGAAAAGGGTTAAAAATATCTAAGTCATATGATAATGAAGAAGGTTCATGGTCTTTTGATCTGCTAGGAATAGCAGCCAAATCTCCAGCAACTCTCACCATACCATTTTGAAAGGGGACACATTGGATATTGTAGTCCTACATACCTCAAAAGTTACAGGATGATCATGGATGAAATGCCTATTGATCAGAGTTTTACTTCATCAAGACTGACCTAGGGTTAAGCAACAACAACAACATCAGTATAGACAGAAAACTGTTTTTAAAAAAAAAACTACATGCCAGGAATTAGTTTGTGCAAGTGCATTGTAATGCAACTGAGTGGTGAGGTGCAATGGTGCATGGGTGGTGGGTGAAGGAGGAATAGCAAATATTACAACTTCACTAACAGAAAAACCAAAATCTTGGCTCCATTTCAGAAGTTTCCATCTTGGCATTTGCTAGTGGCTAAAACAGTTTTCTCCTGAAATGATGGAGCAAAACTAGCAATCAGGCCAAAAGAATAAAAGCATTGCACAATGTGAGTGCGTGAGTAGTGAATAGGTGTGTTTGTGTGTGTACATAGCTGTGGCATTCAAGTACATTAATATGTAATTATGTGTATATAAGAATGTGTGTATAAAGGTGTTGTACTTCCTTATGAGAATATGTAAATGTATGTTGAATAAAATGTTAATATATATATATATGTGTGTGTGTGTGTGTGTGTGTGTGTGTGTGTGTGTGTGTGTATGTATGTATATATATATATATATATATATATATACACGCATACACACATTCACATATACATGGATACATACATGAAAGTAAATGAATATGTGTATAAGAACCACAAATCAAGAAATACATACTAGATATCTGAAAACAATCAAATGGAAAATAGTAGTAGTAGTAGTAGTTGTTGTTGTTGTTGTTGTTGTAGTAGTAGTAGTAGTAGTGGTGGTTGTGGTGGGTTTCGCTGGATGCACCTGCTGTAAAACATCTGTAACAATGGAGGTGAAAGGGCGATGAAATGCTTAAAATATCTGGTGAAGTAGAATCTGGTGGAATCTCTCAAATAGTCATTCAAGTAACACAAGGAAGTGTCATACTCAATCAATGACTGGTGTAGCTGCATCATTGTACAAAAGCAAAGGAGATGTACTAGAGGAGTAAGAGGCATCAAATTGTTGGACCAAATTATGAAAGTTACTGAAAGAGTTATTGCAAAGAGTTATGCAAAACAACTGGTGGCAACAAAAAGCTGTTGAATTCCAAATCTATGCTGATGTCTGTGACCTCAGACACTTCTATGTAGGAACGAAGGAATTTTTTTGGCTTGTGAGATTATGAACAGGGTCTCTTCAATCAGAAGACTCTGACACTATCCAGACTGACCCACAAGATATCCTTCAATGCTGGCGAGAGCACTTCTCAGGTCTTCTGAACCAAGATTTCAATGTGGCAGAGGATTTCTTGAAGAATGAACCCATGTATTCAACTCGACACTAGATAAACATGCCACAATTCTACGAAAAGTACCAAATTGCCCTCAGTTGCATGAAACAGTGGAAGTCCCCTGGCCTAAACAACATCCCAGTGGAAATTCTAAAACATGGTGGACTACTATTAAATGTGAAATCTCAAAACCGTACAATAATACCAGAAATCAAGAAGATTTATAAGCCAAGAGTGTCTAGTATCAAAAATACACCTCTTGTAGATTCATGTAATGTCCTATTGCCTCCTTGGCACATAAAACTTGGACTGATGAAACAGTTTGTAAAAACACTAGGGAAGAGAAATGTCAGAGGGTTTGAGCATATTGTGTTTAAATATTGAGCATATTGTTGAAAAGTTTCCCAAAATCACACTGGCAAAGTTGAAAGAGGGTATCTTTGTTGGACCCCTAATTAGAGAAGTGCTCAAAGAGGTCAACTTCAAGACAACACTGGATGAACTGGAATTCAATTGGATCTGTGGGAATTTCTTGTGCAACAAGAAGGCAATTGGCTACAAGGATCTTCTGGAATGTTACTCAGCAATGGGTTGTCATATGTCACTGAAAGTTCACTTCTTGGACTCCCATCTGGATTTCTTCACAGATAACCTTGAAGCAGTGTCTGATGAATGTGATGAAAGATTTCACCAGGACATTAATGCTATAGAGAAATGGTACCAAGGCTTCTGGAATGATAGTATGCTGGCTGACTACTGCTGGACACTTTACCGTGATCAACCAGATCAGGAACTCCACAGGAAATCCAAATCACAACGTTTCTAATTCAGCTGTTCTAACTTTGTCTGACCCCATTTTTTGCGTATTCACTCTTTGTAGAATGATAATGATGATTTTTAACTCAATAAACTCATTTACTGCCTAAAAGTAATATGTCCTTATTTATTACGTTAATGATTTCATATATACAAATATGTAAATATTTGCATGTATCTATTGAAAAACTGATACATGCTGTTTACAAATGTTGTGAAGTTTTGAAATCAGCCTAAAAAATTAGTCTAAAAAAGTTGGTTTGCATTCATACATTTAATTTTGTTGACCAGTGTTATTGGACACATGATAAAACACTGATGACAATAGTAGAAAATACTTGTCCAAGGTGCCACACAGTGAGACTGAACCCAAGACCACATGGTTGTGAAGCAAACAGCCAACCTGTGCCAGATGCATAAATGGTATATAATATATCATACAATATAATATAAAATAATATAATGTAATATATATATATATACATATATATCTATCTATCTATCTATATATATATATATATATATATGTATATATATATATATATAGGTAAGTGGTAGGTTTGCCTCAATCCTTCAGGGGTAGTCTCCAAGTAAATATATATATATATATATATATATATATATATATGAATCTATGTATGTACATATGTGTGTCAGTATGTGTGTGTGTTAGCATGTATGTTGAGAAGCATATAACTGAAAAAAATAAGGTCACCTCTTGCGTTGTACCATTTCCCCAAATGGGTAGTATTGTTGTGATTGACTTTCTTTCTTCAAAATCAAAACATGATCATCACCATTATGACTGCTACCAACCTCACATCATCCTTAACATCTTCACTGTTGCCACACACACCCATCACACCCATCATTCTGTTTGATGTTTTTTTTTTCTTTTTTGCAGAAAAGGAAAAAAATTTTCTTGGTTCTTCGTTCTGCAGTTCATTGCACAATGTCATCAATTAGCCATCCATGGAAGAAGGACACTTTACAAAGATATTACATTTATGTGTACACATAGTTTGGTAACTTAAAGAATTAGGTTAGGTCTTTGGAGAGAGAAAGAAAGGGAGAGAAAGAGAGAGAGAGAGACAGACAGAAAGAGAGATAGCAGTGAATGAGTATGGAAATAAAAGGGAGAGGTGGGGACAAAAGAGTTGAAGAAAGATGGTAAAAAGAGAGAAAAAGTGAGACTGGAGGATGAGAGAGATACAAAGAATGTGAACAGAAAAAAAAAGGAAAATGGTGGGGGGAAGGGTTCAAGAGGTAGAGAAAATGAGTGTGATCGAATAAGAGAGTTGGGAGTGGAGGGGGAACATGAAGTGAAATGTTAGATGAAAGGGGATGTGACAGCAAGAATGAATCACACACACACACACACACACACACACACACACACGTACATACATGCATACATATATATGTACACATGTGTGCATATATATGTATTAAAATGAGACAATTTGGTGCAGCTGTTTCAACATTGTGAATTTGGTATGGCTGACTGGACATTCAACCTGCTTTGGCAACGGTACATTTTAGTACTGCAAGCAAACACACAGAAATATAATCTCTCTCTCTCTCTCTCTCTCTCTTTCACTTACACACACACAGAGAAATACACACATATAAACAAAGAGAGAGAGAAGGAGAGAATGAAAGAAACAGTAAAACCTCATGTCAAATAACTCAGCATTGAATAAGCAATGTCAGAACAGTTGTATCGAAATGCTTCATACCCTATGTATGTGTGTGTGTGTGTCTGTGTGTGTGTGTATGTGTGTATGTGTGTGTGTGTATATATACTTGTGGGAATTCCTCTTTGAACAATGTCATATTTATGCACCTTGAAAAGATCGTACTAATAATGCATAAATCGTTGCATATAAATATGCAACAATATGCAGTTAATGCAATCAAAATACATGTCAGACAATTATTATGAATAAACTAACTATAGAAAAACAAAGTTTGATTGTTCAAATTCTTCATTCTCCTTATTATCAATATTGTACTTTACACTCTAAGTAGCCAGGAAAGACTGTAACATTGGACAGGAGTTAAGGGAGATTTACCTTAAAATGCACCCTCTGAAGCAACTAGCCTTGGAATTTTACATAGAGAAATTTGGTATCTGCCTGGATATTATATCCCTCCTCTTACTATATATGTATCCTGCATTATTAGGCAAATCAACCTACTCTCAATAAATACATCTATATTCATTCAAAACTAGTTGTTTTCCCACTGATTGTTGGCAACATCTATCTGCACACATACTGTTAAAATAAATTGGATCTGCGTGGATGAAAACAAATGGTGGCCATTATCATGTAGCAGCAATATTTCTGCAGGTGCCCAATTTAAGTGTTATTATGGGTCAGAAACATGATCTTACTTCAAATAAGTCTACCATTGTGTCAGAGCTTGGAAAAGGAAAACAACCATAAAAATATAAAAAATACTGGGATGAGATCATCGAACAGTGAAGAAATTTGTGCAGTTTCGTATTTCTGTCCGGTCAAGGGCAGATAAGGGTAAGCTGAGGGTTGCTTCAAATCGTACTTTGTCATGTGTGAAAAGGGAAGTTGTGTGGAACTCATGTCTGACAAGTAGAAAAGTCTCCAAACGTTGTGGCAGGGAAGATGTATTGAAAATTACCAAGTGTCACCTCTTGAAGCAGGTAGCCAGGAGTGATAAGCCTGTTACAAGGCCCACCCCTTGAAGGTTGTTCATAAGCAGAAGAGACTGAAATGGGCAGAAAAATACATTAAGATAGATTTTTCTACAGTTCTGTCCACTGACGAATGCTGTACTACCCTTGATGAACCAAATAGGTATCAATCAGTGGGAACCGTCCTCATATTTTGAGATGCCAACAGTGGGGAGGTGGGGTCATATTTTGGGCTGGCACCCCTCATAAAACTAAAAAAAACCCTCATAAAACTAAAAAAAGCCCTCCTCTTCCCTATATTGTTTTTGTTTATTCAGTGAGAGGATAACCTGAGTTATAAGAAAATGCAGTTGATAGAACTGAGAGTAATGTAAGATAAAAGACAGAGAGACAGCTACATGAGGGTTTGTGATAAGGAAGGTGAGTAGAAAAAATATGATTGAAAGCATAACAGAAGAGAGAGAGAGAGAGAGCAATAAATTAAAGCACAGTTATAGAGAAGAGAGTATGGAGAGCATAGGAAAGACTATATGATAACTGCGGGTAAGGTGACTGAATAGAAATAGCAATGGCAGCATGATGTGGATAAAACAGAAGTGAGACAAATAAATGGAGAAGGTACTGGATACAGGATACAAGAAAGGGAGGAAGTGAGAGCGGGAAAGAGAGACTAAATGATAAGGAGGGGAGTAATGTGAGAGTCTGGGATAGTAATGAAGACAAATGGGGATAAGAGAGGGAGAGTCCTGGATGGCAATAATGAGTGATAGGAAGAGGAATAATGAGAAAGTTGTCTTTTGTCATCCACTGATATTGTCTTCGGTCTTTCAGTGATACTGTCTCATGTATTCCATTAGAATTCCACTGATTTGACATTCAATCTCCTGCTGGTATAGTCTTCAGTGCATCCTCTGTTGCTAAACTCTAAATGACACACATGTCTATTCTTTGACTGTTATGTTATAACTATGTTATCAGAGGCATCCATTAAGATATTGAAGATATTGTATTGTCTCTTCATCAAAACACAGCTTCTCAATGATTCATTTATATAAACAATCAAGTCACATCATAACTGTGTGTGGATATGTAATCATGTCTTAAACTTAAATCTTTAAACATGTCTCATATGGACAGTGATGTAATCCTCAGTAAATATAAGGTAAATCACTGCAAATATTATTATTATCATATCATTATTACTATTATTATTATTATTATTATTAGGGTGGTGGACAGCTGAATCAGTTGAGTAACAGAAATAAATGTATTGAGTGCTGTTATTGTATATGTTCTGAATTCAAATATAGCTAGGGTTGACTGTATTCCTTCATCTCAATAAAAGAAGAACCAGTAAAACACTCAGGTTAATCGACTCAAATGTAGCCCCCACATACACACACGCACACTCATTCGTCACTCACTCTCTCATACACCAATTTTATGTCTTTTAGCAATCTTTAATCTTTCTGGTATTGGATCACAAATGTCTTACACACTGGATTCACTTCAAATCCATTATTGGCAATACCGCTTATTAATTCCCTCCCTGGGAAACATTTAACTGAAGGGTTGGACTCATGCAGTAAACATTACACATACTTTCTTCTGTCAGAATCTAAAGAAGACAATCTTGACTATCTGTACCAACCAACAGACAATAATGAAATAGCTAACTTGACCAAATTTTCGATTCAGCACAAGTGAAGAAGTAATGTCTGTGTGTATTTATCATCATCATCATTATTATTATCATTATCATTATTATTATTATTATTATTATTATTGTTTTTATGAATATATTCTTTGACTACATCTATTGTTTACAGTGATTATATCTTCCATGAATACACATCATTGACACCAATTATTGTTGCTAGACTTGAAGTTTGTTTACATTATATTTAAACACTATTTATCATGAAGGATCATAGTTTTAGTTCAAGGGTATATTTACACAACAATGGAGGATTTTGTGTATAAAAGTGTTAGAATAGATGTTTACACATACTGACTTTCATTTGAGATTATAATTTCACTGGTGTTGGACATTAATGGCATTTGAGAATATATTCACACTTGTATTAAATATTTTATTGACTAGCGTAGTCCTGTATGTTTATACACCAGTTTGAAATAATGTTTAAACTACTATGATAATGTTTAAAGTGCAGTTATATATTTGCTTCAGTGTCATAGATGTTATATTTACACAACACCACTTCTTAATTGTTTAAGTAATTATATTTCATTTTGTTTAATATGACAGCCATTTCCTTTTAGTTTTAGATGATTCTCTATCAAAGAATCAATTCCATTGTTTCTTTGTTATTTTGGTTTATGTTCAGTTAGATCCATTTAGAAATTGACATTTGCTTCAATTTACTAAAGTATCTTGGCTACAACACAAGAATTAATGATATAATGATCTAAATCATAAGTATCTTGACTAAATCACAAGTATTGTTAGTATAATGGGTACATCACAATTATCTTGGCTACATCATATGTATCTTGTGTACATCGTAAATATTTTGGCTACATCATAGATATCTTGGATACATCCTAAGTATTTATTAATATCGTGAATACAAGACTTAATAACTTTGTTTCATCATAAATAACATTAGTGTCATGAATATATTAAGTACATCATGCATATCACTTTTATATCTTTGATGCATTACTATCTTTATGAACATAATGCCTGGAGTTAAGAAGTGAACACATAACCATGTAATCAGTACACATACATTTCACGGCAATTGTTTAATATTGGATCTAAGGAGCAGTGTGTGACATGTGTATGTATTTGTATGTGAAGAACAGAGACATGACTACATTTCTAGCACTACCATTGATTTCATATTAATTTATTTTACTCTGTTCTACCATCATTGCTCCAGATCCAACAACATGGCAGCTGAGTGTCCAATCTCCAACAAGTTGTTGCAACAAAAACAGAAAAATATTCCACAGAAGAAGAATGTGAAGAAGTACCAGAGCACATCAAGAATATGGTAGGAATATGAAGATGAAGGAAGGGGTTAAGGAGTAGAAACAAAGAATGACAAAACAGAGAACAGGAGAAAGAATATTTTATATCATTTGGGAATGAAGGCTCTTTTATGCTAATGTGGTCAATAGTGTTTGCATTCAGTCAAGTTGAATAACCAATATTGATGTGGGCAGTACAGTTTATATTCAACCACATCCTATTGATTATCTCATATTGATGTTGTCAGTACAGTTTATGTTCAGCCATTTTGGTTAATATATATATATATATGTATGTATGTATGTATGTATATATTGATATGGTCAATACAGGGTTATTTTCAGTCCTGTTGGTCATCTTTTATTGGTTTCAAGTTTTGGCACAAGGCCAGTAGGTTTGGGGGAGAGGGCCAAGTTGATAACATCGACCCCAGTGTTCAACTGGTACTTACTTTATCTACCCCATAAGGATGAACAGCAACATCATCCTCTGCAAAATTTGTGAACTAGAATGTAAAGATGGGATAAAATGCTGCTAAGCATTTTTCCTGGTTGCTCACTGCTTTTGGTTATCTCATATTAATATGATCAGTACAGTTTGTTCAGTTATGTTGGTCATCTCATATTGATGAGGTCTGTACAGTTTATTTTCAGACATGTTGGTCAACTCATACTAATGTGGTCATTACAGTTGAATTTCTGTGAAGAAATGTCTGTAGAAACAAATAATGGCAGTCAGAGTTCTGGAAAACTGTATAATCATGGGTAATGGCTTGGGTGAAGTGCTTATTTGTGAGGTTTGTGGGTTAGATCTGTCATTGATGAAAGGGGTAAAAAAAAATAATACAACAGAAGAAGATATGAAAGGAAATCAAGAAAAATAGAAAATTAAAAAATAAAAACAATACAATGATGAAGAAAGAAGAGGGAAAAGAAATGAAAGAAAATAAATTGAAATATGTTATGAAGAGGATATAGATATTGTCTGTATAGATATAATTATCTGACTAAAAATACAGAGAGAATGACAAAGATTTCTTTGGCTTTCATATTTACCAAAAAGACATTTATTGAAAGTAGAAATGAAAGGATGGAAAAATATAAATAAAAACCATATTTTTTAGTACTTTTTGGCCGCCTGTTCTTTCCATTTATAAATAATCTGTGTAGTAGAATGCAAGCCCCTTGGCTAAATTATTCTCATTGCTTTGCTAAATCTATTTTATTTCACCGACAGTGTTGTTGCTCTTGGCAAAAATGTGGGGTTTACAATATGGCATTGGTCCATGCTTTTATGTCTGTGACTTTTATTCTGGTTGTAAAAATAGAAATCAATATTCACTTTGCAGAAGGGAAGAGTAAGAGGAGGAAGTAAAGAGAAAGGAAAGGAGAAGAAAAATGAAAAGGAGAAGAAAGGGGAGAGGAGCAACAGGGAAAACGAAACAATTAAAAGATCAGTCAACATGTTCTAGGGAGTTTATGTTGTTCCTGGGCAAGATATGTTATGGTGTCCAATTTGATTTAGTTGTTAGGAGATTGGTAACAGATCAGGTATTTAATCTTCTGAGTAAACATTGAGTAACCATTCCAGTGAAGCCTCCTTTTAAAGCTCCTGTACAATTTACTGCTACAGGACCACAACGAAGAATGAGAAGGCTAATGAAAGCTAATGAAGAGTATCACAGAAATTTTGTTTTTACTAAGTTACATTGGAGGTGGAAATAATTACTGGTATCTCGAACTGATATCTTGAAAGTAGGTGAGAAAGCATAAAATATTTTTTACATGCTCGTGCAGGCATTCTGTGACTTGTGAACTTGATGCCACTAATGCTTCATTAAGGTTGCTGCATGAGGGCAGGTGGCCCAGTTGTTAGGCTGTGGTGTTGCATTCAAGCTCATGTGATTTTTACGCATTTTCCTCGCAAAAACAAAAACAAATTTTAGTGGGTGCGTAAATTACACGAGTAGATCATTTCCAGAATTTTTTCAGAAATTTTTTTGTTGAAAAATGACGTACAAATGTAAACATTTGTACCAGAATTTGACTCATTTAATGTCAGAATAGGTTTTTACAGAAAAAATAATATAATGAAGGTTGACTTTTATTTATTCTGGATGGTATAATGCTTACTTTTTCTGTATTAATTTATTACAACCATTAAATGGTTAACTACTTTTTGAAGTTTGTCATTCATGCTGGTAATCATGGTCCAGGCCTTATTCTACATTGCTTGGAGTTTCTACCTATTGCAATGGAGGCCAGCAATTTCCTTAAGAAGTCTAGTTTGCGTTTGCCTCCAGGAAGCTATTGTTCGCTTTCTCCGCCTTAGGACAATGAAATTCATCACCACTGACATTGCTGCTACCAGTTCTTACTGCATCTAATGTCGACGATAACATCATAATTTATCCTTGTGCAAGTAAACTCATTAAGTGAATATGACTTAGCGTTCCTACAGAAACCTTCATTTACCTAATATGATGTTTAATGTCATTTCATATTCATGTTGAATTATACAGCAATCTTATGTTCTTTTCATAGAACACTTGTATATATTACCGGTTCTTTTGGTATAGTAGATTTTTGCTATTCACAGACATGTATATTCTCTTCACAGACGTGTATATTCTAACAAGTCACTTCTTAAATTTCGCACCTCTCTTGTTAAACTTCCAAAGCTGTTTATTTTCTCCTTTCGCACCTCTCTTGTTAAACTTCCAAAGCTGTTTATTTTCTCCTTTCGATTTTTAATGTTTATTATGGTGGGTTACCAAACTATCAGTTTGGTCTCCTCGCTAAAACAGTAATGACAAATTTTAAAGTTTGCTTGACATTTTATAAGAGTGAAAGGCGGTGCTCCAGCATGGCCACAGTCAAATGACTGAAACAAGTAAAAGAATAAAAGAATATTCCATACCAAAGGTTCCAAACAGAATAGGCAGAAAATCAGAGCTTCAGACAAGAAGTCACTTTCGATCAATCAGAATTCTGTTTATTTAATCAGTTTGAACAGTCACCTTCCTCTGTTGGTTGAGTAAAGTGTCATCTGAGATGATGTTTATTGGTAATTAAACTTATTTTGCAACACTTGTGTGTATTTTACAGCTTTGTTTTTGGTGATAAGAATTAAAAACAACTTTTCCTGTGATTGTGATTTGAGAAGACATACAGAAGTATACTAAAGATCGGGCATAATCTCTTGTGGGCAAGAAATGTAAAATAAAGTTAATCATAAACAACACAAATACTTTGTAATTTAATAGCTTTCAATGTGATGTCTGTTAAACAGAAATTATTTTTATTTAATGAAAATTTAATAAAATCTAATCATAAGTAAGTAAAATTATGCTAAATACAACTAAATTGAAAACCTTTTCCCCCGCTGGCCATATCAGCAATTCTGAAAACTTGGGTGTGAATTTTATACAAGTAGGAGCTTTTTTTAACAATTTTTATTCTGAAAATCACCTGTGTAAATTACAAAGGTGCGCAAATTACATTGGTTTTTATAGTATTAGATTTTTCACTATTTGCTCTTTTTAAAATTTCAAACAGCTCCGTGCAGCAAAGCCTGCACCCATATCTGCAGCTTGAGTACAGTTTAAAGCCTTGTTGGTAGATGTGGTAGCCAGAAACGGAAAGAAGCCAATTGTACATGTATATATATGATGTGTATATGTGCAGTTGTGTGTGTACATGTGTGCATGCGTGCATGTGTGTGAGTTTGTTTCCCCCCACCACCACCTCTGCTGGTGTGTTTATGTCCCCATAATTTAGCAGTTTGGCAAAGGACGTCGATAGAATAAATACCAGGCTTTAACAATATGCTGTGGTTGATTCATTCAAGCAAAAATTCTGCAAGGTAGTGCTCCAGCATGGCTGTAGTTTGAGACTGAATCAAGTAAAAGATAACGATAAAAGATATATGTGTGTGTGTGTGTGTATTCTTTTATTTTTTTAATTGTTCCAGTCATCTGACTGAAGCCATGCTGGAGCACCACCTAAAATTTCAGATCAGTAGAATATATAATATATATTAACATATAAATATATAAAAATATCTGAAGTCTTGTAGTGCTTTCTAAATTTAATTGTGTCAATCTTGCTAAAACTAAAGGGTTTGATGAAACACAATTAGCACTGTGTAAAAAGAAAACAAAAACAATAAAACACATCTACTGCATTCATTTGGTTAAAATTTGTCAATACAAGATACGTAATATTCATTAGTGTACATTGTAAATATGGTTTATACTTGCTGCTAATTTTTTACCTGTTGTCATAAAATTATTCCTGCCTAGGTAAGATGAGTATAGTGACGTTGGCAAAATGGAAGTGTTTTCACCTATATTATCAAAAATATCGATTACTGGGCACCAACTCCAAATCAAAATCTTTAATAATTAATTAAATAATAACTAAATCATTAATAAATAATGTCACCAAACTATTATGGTATTAATTGCAATTAAGTTAAAAAATGAAAAGAACTTCAAAGAAAATTTCTTTACAAAGCACGAAAAACATAAACATGGGGTGTTAACAAGAAACCTTTTGATATAAGGTTTTTTCTAAAATGAGGACAGATTTTGTTTCTCCTACAGAAAGTGCTTAATTTCAATTTTGAATCCCTAAACAACATTATTTGAACTCCGGTTTGCTGTGATTTGGGATTTAATGACAGCAGCAGGTGTCTGTGGTATAGGACTTTTAGAGTTAAAAAGAATGAAATGTGGAAAATAATCAAGATATATATTAGAATAAACATACATGTTGTATATATTCTTTACCTGGATATGTATCCATGTTTCGAGTTCAAATGTGCATAAAAAAATTATATACACAAAGAGAATGAATATTCAATATATTCTCCAACTGAAAAACTATTTTGTTATAATGCACACTATTTTAATGATGTACTGAGAATTGGATTTAAAGAGAAACTAATATCTATATGTGTGTGTGTATGTGTGTGTATGTGTATGTGTGTGTGTGTGTGTGTATGTGTGTCAATATGTATGTATATGTATGCGCTAGAACGAAACCAGAAAAATAGTAGAACTATGAAAATAGAAAAACTAGGAATACAAAAATCATCTAATTTAATCTAACTTTTAGTATGAATGTAGTGTCCAACATAGCTAGAAAAATCTGAATGTAGATAAAAAAATATTTCTCCATCAACCATAAGTACCACAAGCTGTTTAAAAAGCAGCTTAAAAGTTAGCAATATTTGTGTGAGAAAAAACATTGACTCACAGATAGCTCAGGGTGATAAGACTAACGTCACACTTTGAAGCAAATCACATTATTCACCAAAATGTAACTTCACAATAAAATATCCAGTTTATTCAAAAGAAAGCGTCTCACAAAAAGTTCTATTATACCAAATGAAAGTATAATCCAAAGATGGTATCAGTAAGGATTATATTGGGTACACAGAAAATATGCTGAAAGGGACCTGTGTGCAATATAGTTTCTCTTTCAGTAACAAAAAGGAAGTAGATAAAGAATTCTACTTCACTCTCTCAGTATATCTGGAGACTGAAAGAGAAAGAGAATAGAAGTGATAACTCAGTAAACAAGTCCAGAATTGAAATCATAAACCTTAGGTTAAAGGATCAAAAAAATGCCTGCACTTGATCCCAAATACCTGCAAGAATTACAAGAACTGAATGCAGTTAAAACGCTCTTGGTAACAACATCTGATTATAACAGTAATATCCACTAATCAGGAAGAAATATAATTAAAAATTGATCAATGATATTAAGGTAAAACTGTGAACAAATTTTGTGCTTTTATTTAAAAACAAAGCAAATGAATCTTTAGTTTCAAATAAATGAATATGACCATATATGCATACAGATACATATGCAGAATATGCATGTAGCTGTATGATAAGAAGTTTACTTCCGAACCACCTGGTTCTGGGTTCAGTCCCACTGCATAGCACTTTGGGAAAGTGTCTTCTACTACAGCCTCGGATTGACCAAAGCCTTGTGAGTGGATTTGGTAGATGGAAACTGAACAAAAAGCCAGTCATATATGTGTGTGTGTGTGTGTGTGTGTGTGTGTGTGTGTGTGTGTGTGTGTATCTAGTGTGTGTGTTTTCATGTCTGCGTTTGTCTTCTCATATTACCACTTGACAGCTGGTTTTGGTGTGTTTATGTCTCCATAACTTAGTGGTTCGGCAAAAGAAACCAATAGAATAAGTTCCAGGCTTAAGAAAAAAGGAAAAAAACCCTGGTATCAATTTGTTTGACTAAAACCTTTCAAGGCAGTACTCCAGCATGGCCACAGTCAAATGACTGAAACAAGTAAAAGGATAAAAGGATAAACGAATATATATATATATATATATATATATATATATATATATATATACACAGATACACATGCAGAATAGTATTCCCATATATACATACAGAAAGAAACATAAGAAGAATCTGACTATAAAGAAGGCAAGATAACCAAGTGGTGGACACAATGTAGTTTCATCACTTAAAACAGGGTTTCTCAACCAGAATGCACATGATCCCTGGGAGTCCATATAAGTTTTATGTGCAACAAATTACTTCCACCTGCACAGTACACAAAATGCTTTAACAATTCTATTATATAATTCCTAAGAGTATTTAACTATAAAAATATAATAGGGTTTATTTTATAAATATTGAATGGGTATGAGGGTCCAGTACGAGGGTAAAATAGGAATCCAAGGGGTCTGTAGGCAAAATGTGGTTGAGAAACACTGACTTAAATATGATCATAGTAAAAGAGGTAATCTATATACAGTAATCTGTCACTATATCGCGGTTCACTTATCATGGTTCACCTATTATGGTTTATTATTGAAGCTTACGTCGATTCCTCTGTGGTGTTGTTTTGCATTTAAAATAAAAGAAATATATACAAATTATAAAAATAAAAAAATATACAATATAGAACTGCTTCTATTTTGAGAATGTTCACCTATCGTGTGTGTGTGTGTGTGGGGGGGAACATAACACCCGTGATATATATAGAGGGGGCATGTGTGTTTAAAAACATTAATTGAAAGAGCTCACACACTAGAAAAAAACTTCTTCCCAAAAATTGTTATTAATATCCTGATAAAAGATTTCATTACATTTTTTAAAACATAATTCTTTTAAACATATCACCTTTATACTTTAAAAATGTATTAAGTAATTCACATAGACTTTGAAATGTACATATATATATATATATATATATATATATATATATATATATATATATATATATATATATATATATATATATATACATATATATATATATATATACATACACACACACACACACATATCATCATCATCATCATCGTTTAGCATCTGCCTTCTGTGCTGGCATGGGTGGGATGGTTTGACAAGAGCTGGCCAGGCAGAATCTTGCACCAGACTTCTGTGACTGCTTTGGCTGGATGCTCTTCCTAACACCAACCACCCAGCAGAGTAAACTTGGTGCTTTTTACATGGCACAAGCATAGGTGAGGTTAGTTTTGGCAAAGTTTTTACAGCTGGATGCCCTTCCAAACACCAACCACTTTACAGTGTAGACTGGATGCTTTTTAAGTGGCACCTACACTGACAGGGTCACCAAGTAACTTGCAAGACAAATATCTTTTGAGAGAGGAGGGGGAATTAGAGGCAGTGATCTTGTGTCAGATGATGAAAGGTTACAGTGAGACAGAGATACAGAAACAGGTGTCTTGCTGTAGGGGAGGTATATATACAACAACTTCTGTCTACCAAATCCACTCATAAGGCTTTGGTTACCTGGGCTATAGTAGAAGACACTTGTCCAAGATGCTATACAGTAGGATAAAACCTAGAACCAAGTGATTTGGAATCAAACTTTACCACACAGCCATATTTTGAAACTTATTAGCAAGATGAGGAATATTAAAATTAATGGTAAAGTTTATCATGGAATTCACCGGATAAACAACACATTCTATGCATTCAACAATTATAGCTTATTTAGTGTTGAACATATCTTAGTTTTTATATCTCAGTATTTATGTTATAGTCTAGCATGAGAAAGAAATAAAAGTGGGGGGAACAAAATAAAAAAGATAATAAAAAAATAACAGCAGAAAATACTAACTTGGGTGACATGAAGAAGCAAAAGACATTCGTAAGAGAATTGGTTAAAAACTAAGCAACTGAAGTACTTCAGTGTTTACACAATGACATCGAGCTAACGAGATAATTTCATTTACTAATAAGATTCATCCTAAGATGTTTACTGAATATTCTACTTCTTAACTTAATTGGTTTCTTGTTATAATTGTTTTACTGATAGGATATGTGGGTGAGAGGAGATTGGTAGAGATGTGGTAGGAGGCTGGAGAGGAGAGTGGGGTGAAGCAATTGGACAAAAGACTAAATGTGATGACATTTAGTTTCAGCAACAAAAACAACTAATAGCAGTGATTTCATTATGTAAGTGATTGATGGTTTGGCAGATGCAGTGGAGTTGTTAAAATTCTGTTGCTATGTGCCTTTTGTGCTTTGATTTCAAACCTTGCTGGTGCTGATTTTCTCTTTTATTATGGTGGAATTTGAACTCAGAACATGCAGACTGACAAAATACCACTAAGCATTTCACCCACCATGCTAACAATTCTGCCAGCTGGTTACCTTAATGATAATAATAATAATAATAATAATAATAATAAAAATAATAATAATAATCCTTTCTACTATAGGCACACAGTCTGGATTTTGTGGAGAGGGAGACAGTCGATCACATCGACCCCAGTACTCGACTGGTACTTAATTTATCGATCCCAAAAGGATGAAAGGCAAAGTTGACCTCGGTGGAATTTGAACTCAGAACATAATGGCAGACAAAATACTTAATGTATATATATATATATACATATATACACACATACATATATACATTTATATATATCTATATTCTTTTATTCTGTTACTTGTTTCAGTCATTTGACTGCGGCCATTCAGGAGCACTGCCTTTAGTTGAACAAATCGACCCCAGGACTTATTTTTTGTAAGCCTAGTACTTATTCTACTAGTCTCTTTTGCCAAGCCACTAAGTTAGAGGGACATAAACCCACTAACATCGATTGTCAAGCGATGGTGGGAGGGCAAACACAGACACACAAACCAGCACACACACACATGCGCGCATGGACCCCCACCCCCCACACATATATGACGGGCTTCTTTTAGTTTCCGTCTACCAAATTCACACACAAGGCTTTGTTCAGCCCAAGGCTATAGTAGCATACACTTGCCTGAGGTGCCACATAGTGGAGCTAAACCTGGAACCATATGGTTAGGAAGCAAGGCTTCTTACCACACAGCCACTCCTGCACTTATCACCTATATACACACATACATATAAGTTGTAACTATATTTTGCAATCAATGTGTACCACACTCAGTGAATTACAGCCCTTCAGTCATAAGTCCGATCCTTTCCAATGAGCTTTTATACAGTTTCTTCTGCCCAATTTCATTCACACAGCTTCAGTGGACCTAATACTACACCGTAAAAGATAATTTAGCTAGATGCCATGCAGTGGAATTGAGCCTCTAATTTAACTTCATTATTGCCTAGGAAACTTATCAGTAATCCAGCCATGTTCCATCCATCCATACACACACACACTCACACATACATGTGTGTGTGTGTGTGTGTGTATATATGTTTGTATATGTACATGTGTATTGCTCAAGTTCTAAAAAGTCTCTGCAAGCGTGTGTGTGCAGGTAGGTAGGTATGCATATTATGTATGACTTGATATATTTTCAGTTCATTCCATTTACATTGTATATTCTATATATACATACACATGTGCTTTTTGTGGGATGGAACCCCTACAGTCCAGCTGTCATTCAGGAACAAGCAGGACTAAATAGGATGCCCTCTGCTATTGGTGATTGTTTTGGGTGCCAATTTCACATATACAACTGTTATTAACACCAATATAGGTATTATAATGAATACAAGGAAATGACTGCTTTTTCACAGTAATGCCTTTTGGATGAAAAAGAATGAAGATGAACTATTTAATGTCACCATAGGAAGACATCATGGAGCAGAGGTAGCAGATCTGGATGGTCTCTGCATCCTACATGGAATATAGGCTTATATAGGGACAACAATTTAGGAGCAGGTACATAAGAATGGTAGTAATATGGATAAGAAAAATGTTATGCAAAATATTTAGTCAACTTAATTTAAAGAACACAGTTATCACTGATCTTATGCTCATTTCCTAGACATGAAAATAAATCATAGTACAGGCAAATATGAACTTTTTCATAAATCAAATAAGGAAACTCCTGCATTGACAAAGGTTTTGATAATCCGTCATCAATGATTAAACAATTAATAGCATTAACAAGTGTGTTTTCAAGTTATCCTCTGGTGAAGCAACTTTCAAAAAGGTAGCTCCATATTACAACACTACAATAGAAAGATCTAATTTTAAAAACAATATAAACTATATTTGAACCAAATTTAGAGTGGACAAAAAGATAGAGATGTAGCAAAATTTTGTGATATAAACCTCCATATAATACAAGCATAGGTACAAGTGTGGCTAAGATGATTTCTGAGACTTATAGATACCCATTTCCCACACTCTCATAAATATCGCCAGATATTTAATAGAAACGTGGTTAAAGTTAGCTATAGTTGCCTCTTAAACATAATATCAATGATCTTCAATTACAATTTGAAAAATAGCATTAGGAACACCTCTCATAGATCTTAAATTTATAGATCCCACAATAACTGTCATCTGAAAAATATATGCCTGGAAAAAGAACTGATTTACAAAACTAACATCACTGACACGGATGGGATCGTAAGAATGTACATTGGAATGAATGGAAATAGCTTCATGGAAAGACACTTGCAACACTTGGCTTCATTTAGAGATAAGCACAACAGACACATCTTTATCTCAGATGACATGGAACCTTAATGACAGGAGCGTGGACAACCACCCCCTTATAAAATGGAGCATTGTAGCTAAGACCAGTAAATACACGGAACAAAGCAACAGATAGAACCTCTGTATCACAGAAATAAAACACCATAATTACAATGGCAAATATTAAGAACATTAGGGAAGAAACTTTCTCACTTTGTATGCACAAACGACAAGTACAAAATTTTAAGTATAAATACCTCATCACCTGTCCAACCAGGATAAATTTAAGGTAATCTGTTATTATTGATTATGTATGCAATATGCATATTAGACATATATTCCCAAGAACTTATGGTGGAATTCTTAACTGCACACTAATATATATCATATATATAACACACACACATGCAAGACATAACATATATCTTATGAACTCACATTTAAAACCTTCGAAAACTTCCTAAATAATATAATACAGATGAATACACATTCACAAAATGCAGGCATGTCACAAGTCATGTACATACATGCATATATATTTCAACACACACACACACACACACACACAGATGGGATATTGATACATTCTCATGTATCAATATCTCATTTCCTTACATGATGCTATTAATATATCTTGAGCTCAAATTCTGGAAAAAAGCCAAGGAAGATAAAAACGAAAGAAATCCCTAAAGAGTTGTCTTCTCTTATGTTTATCTATTTATTCTGAAATCCTGTATATTCTAATGTATGTCATGTTGTTCCATTCAAAATGGAGGCGATACCAACATATTTAAGTAGCTTGCTTGAAAAATGAAATTGTAGAATTTCTGTCCATGTGAAACTATTGGTAGCATTATTAATGCACATGCACACATGCGCGCACGCACACACATGCTCACCACCTATACATGCACAAAATAGAAGAAAACAGGTTTCAAGGAGACAAAAGTTCATCATCTGTAGAGCAGTATAATAAAATGTGTTGTGTCCTGTTGACTTGCACATAGATATGCAAAGAATTAAATGAAAGTTTAGCCTCATTAGAGAATTAAATGAGAGTGTAAGTGATTTGGAATGGCTACACTCACAAATTAAATTATATTTTTTTATTACAACAAAAATGAATTCTTTGAAGATTAAGTAACATCAATAAAATATTCTAAATAACACTGAATAAAAATATTAAATAACTGAGGGGAAAATAAAATACAAGAAAGAATATTCATTATCCTCAATATCAGAATGAAATATATTCTATAAGTTAGTAGTGTTTACCTAGCATCCTAGCAGTACTCTGTCCAGTTTCTGGAAGTATGTTCTGTACTTAAAGATATCAACAGAATGGCTACAAGAAAATGTCACTTGATTAAGAACACATTGCAGTATTCTAAATAACAATGGAACAAGTTCTATTTTATGATGTAGTCCCTTCACATATTTCTTTGAGTCTTCAGTGTTCTCTCACTATTGATTAGAACATGTCATGGGAATTCATTGGTGGTGCCGTCTATGATCACATGTTTAACAATATCAGAATTAAATAGTTTTTGATATATTTTGAGATGAGTCGCTGTTATTGGAATTTTGACGCCAAATATATTGATTAAAAACATTTTCTGTTTTTTTTTAATGTCCACCTACCTACTGTGAAAACAAGCTTTTGAAATGTATGTAAAACATGGAGATATATTCCGTATATTCATGAAATACTTTTAGAGAGAGACGAATCGTGTTGTTAGGTGGTTGCTATGGCAGCTAAACTAATAAGATCATCATTACCATAATCATCATCAACACCATCATCATCTTTGGAACTTGTGGTGGTAGGGGACCCATCACGGTTGCCATCATCATTGTCATATTCAGTATAATATAACCAGATTATTAACTCGTTGGACTAAAAACTCGAAGTCCAAAATTTCCATTTTGCCAGAGGCATTAGGTTAGCTATCTACAGAACAACATTCAACAAACCGTCGTTATTGGTTTTGGTGCCAAAAACATTCATTACAAAAAAGAGAATAAAAATAAAAACAAAATATCCACTTACCTTTCTATGATTGCTGGTTTTCACTGGGTCATAATTGAAATTCAAGTGAGACATGGACAAGTCTTTTGGATTTACATAAAATTGTTTTATGAAGAATCAATTTCACCTCCCCAATACCCAAAAAGTTGCAACAGTTATTAAACAGATTGTTGTTGATGTTGCTGTTATTATTATTATTATTATTATTATTATTATTATTGTGATTGCCATGACAATGATGATGATGATGCTGATATGATCAAATAATTAAATATATTCGATTATCAGCCCCCAAACCAGGATTTCAACCTTTGATGTAACAATAGGTTGTCTATTGAAGAGAATTTTATATTAAACTGTGTAGTGAATCTTTGTTATTGGGTTTTGGCATCAGAAAAATATAGGTTATTGACAAAAAGAAGAAAAACGAACAAAATATATAAATAAACAAATAAAAAAAAAACTATTGAAAAGAACTGTATTCAAAATATTCCACTTACCTTCTACCAGTGCCGGCTTTCACAGCATCTCGGTTGAAATTTGTGTTTGACATGGAGAAATCTTCAGCATTCATACGAAGTAGTTTTGGGAAGACTGATTGTTTCTCTAGACGGTCAACATCATCGTAAGTGTTACCATACATAAAACCATTCATGAGGGTTGAATGTGCATGAATGTCAATGTAGAATTCAACATCATATTGCTGTGAAATACACAGAGGTAATAAAGAATTAAGATAACTTCAAGAAATACTCATACAACAAAAAACAAAATGACATACTAGAAAGAAATTTATTCAAAACTGACATTTATAATCAATGTTCCAGGGTGATGTAGGTTGGATATTTTAGCTTCTAAATTTTTCTCTTAATTCTTATATTTATCCTCCAAACTTGCAAGACTTTCTGAATCATTCTACAATATAATAGTTTTTCAATTTCTCCTCATTCTAAGTACATATCCATTTAAGAATAAGGCAGCAGCAAGCTGGCAGAACAGCACACAAGACAAAATCATTAGTAGTATTTCTTCTAGTTTTACTGCAGAGGTCAACTTTGTCCTTCATCCTTTCAAGGTCAATGAAAATTCTACCTATTGAGCACTGGGGTTGAAGCAATCGACTATCCTCATCTCACCCAAAATTTCAGGCCTTGTGCCTGTAGTAGAAAGGATTATTATTATTATTATTGTTGCTGTTTGTCTATTGACATGTGTTGCACATCACTCTGTAAGTTTGTTATTATTCATATTGTTACACATTGCTATACATTGTACATTTGTTATCGTTACATAGATAAACTAACTAGAAACTTGGGGGGGGGGGGCTGGTTACTTCTTCTCTGTCTGTAGCCCTTAAGGGCTATTTTGGTGTTTGTTTAGGCAAAGACACTCCTTTTTTTTTCATTAAAAAAAAAGATGGTTATTGAGAACTGTTCATCCACCGAAAAGAACAGCCGATCATCCAGAAAAGAGAACAGCTAAGCTGTAAAAGACAATGACCAATCCCACCCAGATATGGGCCGAGAAAAAGCTATCCTCGAAAGGTTGGGCAGAGGTGACGAATGCATACATTACATCCATCATATATTATCATCTTACCGTCATGCCTTGCCTCAGTTTATGTCTGACCAAACTGGAGAGTGTACTCTTCCACTTTCTGTGGAAGGGACATGTTCCACTGGCTAGGTATGTATTCCTTTGCTGTCAACACCTGCTGAATGGAAGGCTGGGAATGCTGTGGTTGCCGATGCACAGACATGCACTGAGGCTGTGACATCTCAAGTGCTTCCTTGATGGTGAGCATGTGGAGTTGTGGTTTGTCAGACATGATTTTCCACAGCTCATCTCTTTGACTGAGCTGCAGTCATGGGTCAAGTGTAGACTGAGGCAGGACACCTGGCACCTAGAGTGTTGTCAGGCACTCACAGTCCTCTGTCAGCCAGGCAATGTGGTTGGTGAAAGTTCCACCAAGGCTTTCTATAGAGGGTTAGTGTTGGGCATGTGCGACAAGGCTCTTGAGGACACTCTGGGTGTTAATGTGAATGAGTTAGCTGGTCAGTTCTGAAGGACTTTCTGGCCAGGGCCTATGGATAACTTCCATAAATTCTTGACCTAGAAGTGCTACTGAGGGGCATTGCTGGTTCAGGATAAACTCTACAGGCATGGAAGTGTTGTTAGCTGGGCTTGCCCGAGGTGCATACAAAGCGATGAAACTGTTTTGCATACTCTTGTCCAGTGCCTGAACATTGCTGACTTGTGGATTTATGTCAAATACCTGCTGTTGCATGTATGAAGGATCCAGCTATCAGATGAGTCCATCATGAAGACTGCCTTCCTTTTGCCAGGAAGGGCAGGCAGTATTTCTTTGTCTGGTGGCCTTAGTGAAAGAGGTTGTGTGGCAGACCAGGTTGAAAGGGTTGAAGTCAGACACTTTCCTCCTTGGCCAAGCCCTCATTAACCTATTCAAGTTTTACTTGATAAGAAAAGTGAGGGTAGAGAGGAAACTGCTGCCTATGTTTCCGGGGTTGAATTATTTAGATCCCAAAGAATTCCTCTCAACACATATCTATGTTGCTCCCCCACTATTGCTGCTTGTGGTCAGAGATGCACATATCAGCAGCCATTAAGAGACATGCTCAGCTGGTTAAGGTCAAGCAGCTGACAGGCAAATCTGCAGTGTTGAGCAGAATATTTGCTGTAGCCCATCATTTATAACAAAAGAAAACATGTACATTGAAATACTTCCAATCAGTTAAGATCAGAAGCTATGAGAGCCACAGTTTAATACTGCTTCAAGGCATTTATCATTATTTTTATTATAATTGTTGTTGTTGGTATTATTATTATTATTGTTATTATTATTGTTATTATTATTATTACCATCATCATCATTATTATTATTATCATTATTGTTGTTATTATTATTATTTGCTGCAAAAAATCCCAGAAAAATTCAGGAAATTGCTGAAGTGTATCTGCATATAGTTTTAGTGTGTAGCTATTGGCAGTTTTGTTTTACCTCTTTCTCTCCAATTCTCCCAGCCTCTTTTCTCTTTATAATACTATTTTATTCTCTCCTCTTTTACTACTCTCTCTTTCTGCATTTCTCTCTCTCCTTCTCTCTCTCTCTCTCTTTCTTCCCTCAATGCATAGAAAGAACTGGCAGAGAAAACAATGTTAAATCATTGGATGTGAATAATCTGAACAAGAGATTTCACCGCTACTGAACATTGCTTCTTTTTCCAAACCATTGCTATCTCAACAACTGCGACTTTATCTCATTTATATTAAGACTGACTTCAATTCTGGTTTCCCTGAAAAGAAACCTCTGCTTGATGCCAGTATTTGCAATTAAATTAACACTTGTTAACTCACAGAAAGACAGAGCAAATAATAGCTTTTTCTGATGCATTCGAGAATAAGAAGAGAAAATACACAAACAATGAAATGAGTGAAAAAGTATATAAATAAACATGTATGGGCATTTTCTGTACATTAATCCTAGAGTCGAGCCAGATTATAGAGAAATGGAATTGAAGTCAAATGTTGATCGAATTGATCTTCATGTTAAACTTAGTATTTTTGTAGTTCTTGGAAAGCAAAGCAGACAGCATTGCCAAAATGGTTTTGAAAAATGTTTTTTTGAATGTGAGAGAAATTTTTCAACAAAAAAAAAAAAGAAATAGATGGAATAAAGAAAAAGAAGTAAAAATAGAAGAAGAAGAAAGGACAGAAAGATGGCAAAAGGAGAATCACAAGAGATAAATATGTGTAGACGGTGAGGGAGTAGAACATGAAGCATAAAATATTATTATGATAAATGACTATTCTGAGAGTAGAGATAGAGAGAATAGTAGTTCAGGAAAAAATATTCTATAAACAAGTTTAGAAAGAAAACAATTGTGATGGACTATTTCATACTTGGTTGTATACTCACACAGATATATCATAATCATCATCATCACCATCATTATTATTATTGAGTGAGAGAGCAGTGCATGCCATCAAAGTGACACTGGGGTAAAATATACAAATTACAGTATAACCATCATGACTACCCGTCTAATAAGGGTACACCAGGCACATGCATCACGACCACATGTGTGCAACATGGTGATTTCATATCAAGATAAACAGCGCATGACCTGGAAGGTACGGCCCAGTTAAAATTTTCTTCAGGTCAAGTAGCCAATCCCACTCAAATTGTCCTTGAGTTATTTAAGGATTTTGAATGAAACACCCATGTTTCCAGAGGTGAATTATTCAAACTCCAAAGAATTCCTCTCAACACATGGTTATGATGCTCCCCCGCTACTTCTGCTTGTGATCAGAGATGCACATATCGTCAACCACTAAGGGACATGCTCAACTGGTTATGGTCAAATAACTGACAAGCAAATCTGTGGTATTGAGTAGAATATTTGTTGTAGCCCATCTTTTATACCAAGACAAAACAATGTACATCATGACACTGTACATCAGTTAAGATCAGAAGCCATGAGAACGAGTGCCTGGTAAGCATCAGGGCATCATCATCATCATTATAATTATTATTATTATTATTAGTAGTAGTAGTAGCAGCAGTAGTAGTAGTAGTAGTGTTGGTTACTGCTGTTTTAATATCTGACTTACTATAATGTCATGGATTGATCAGTTCTATATTAAATTATGTACAGTTGCTCCTCTTGATCCTCTCTCATATTGTTTGCAAGGCCTAACGGTCCTGACCTCATCAGTTTTACTCCTGTGATTTCCTCTTTCATAAATTATCTTCCCATTTCAATACATGACAGGTCTTCACTCATCAAATCTCATCTATTTTCACCATATGTCTTGATGCAAGTACAGCTAAGCTCTTCTACATACATTAGCTGGTATTGCTAATGCCCACACACTCTATCACTTGTATTTCAACTGATCAGATATAACTCAATCATTTCTCTCCAACCTCTACAGATTCTTTATGTTGTTCAATAAACTTAGGTTGACATAACACCACCCCAACGATGACCATCACCACCACATAATTCTTAGCTTCCATGAGCTTCCATGAGCAGGGTTATTGATAAACTGAAAAGGAACTTTTAATTCTGGAAGTAATGCCTAAAGTTATATACAGACTATGTAAGAGAGCTATTGTAGCCCTGTTTTGTTAAAACTAGGTACAGACTGTGTAAGAGGTGCTACCATAGCCCTGTATTGCTAGACATTGGTACACACTATGGAAGAGTAGCTATGGTGGCACTATGATTGCAAGACTTAAATGTAAATTGACATTGAATATTTTCAGCACAGGAGCGAAGTCATAAAAGCAAAACAACATATAAAAAATAAGATTTAAAAAAATGAAAGTTTTTTTTTTCCCCATAAAAATGATCAATTCTAAAACCTATACTTTGATGTATGTGTGTATGTGTGTGTGTGTATGAGTGTGTGTATGCATTCTCTAAGAAGTAATATCACATTACTTGTACTACTTGTACCTCACACACACACACACACACACACACACACACACACACACACACACACACACGATTACAAACATGCATATATAAATTTCCTATATTTTATGTTATATAGCCCAATGTTTCATTTAGAAAAGTAAATATATGCATATTCTATTCAAGTTTGTATGCTCTATTATTCGTTACTGAAGTGTTGACACAACTATATATATATATATATATATATATATATATATATATATATATATAAAATGTATGTTTGCATGTATGCATGTGTATTATGCTGTGTGCATGTGTATGAATAGACCAGAGAATATTTTATTGATATAAATATCTTCTGCTACATTTATGAATACCTGAATGATTGTGTGTATGTGTGCATGTGTAATAACCAATAGCTTAGTATCTGGTGTGTGCGCTATGTGTGCATCTATATTCCTGTCTATAATACATTACTTAAAATACACGACTACATTCACATTACATTACATACATACAATCAAGTTTAAAAAAAAAAATGTTAAAATGCACACATACATACACACATATATATATGCATGAGTGACACACACACATGTATGTGTAATGCGAACATACACACACATAGAGATAAAAATTATGGTAGCTTTATTTATAAAGAGAAAATGAACCTTAAGTTCCTTGTTTAGAATTTCTATATTAATGTTCTCTTCAAATCAGAAAGCTTATGGAAATGCTTCTCTTAAAAGCCATTTATTAATAAATTAAAAGTTAAAGAAAGTTGTTAAAGACTTCCATCAAATATTCAAAGATATTTAAGAGATTCCAACAAAACCTTAGCTTTCACTCAGTAAACATCTTTCAGCTTCATCCTTCCTTTTCCGTAATATTTCTATAAATTTAAGAAAACTACATGCATATCTTTCTCCATTCAATATTTCATTCATTCAGTTAAAATATTATTTGGTCACATTTACAAGTAGTTTGCTAGGCAAGCGTGTATGTGTTTGTGTATGTGTGTGTTCACACATTAGAATGGTGGACAGGTGAAGGTCAATCGTTCTACCCCAACATCAGTAATAGTAATCTATCATTTGTAGAAGACATCAAATTTTAAAAGGCCTCATTCACCCAGCTTAAAATAAATACTGTGAAGGAAGAATAACTTACTTATGTAGGTAGCAGAAACACTACATAAATGATGAAGGTTTCTTAGATTTGTGGTGCTGAATTCAAGTTCTTTCAAATTGACTATTTCTCTAGGAAGATGTATTTAGACCAGTCTATATTGTGAATTCCATGACGAACTACAGTACACTTACATTTCAATAACAGATCACATACATCTACACAGACACATGCATGCACACAAGAATCTGTATGCAAAGGATTCCATGAAAATAAAGGTCAATGGACAGTTGTTGCTTCATTAATATTTCAGACATTCTTTACTATAATTGCAATGGTTCTTGTGTACTGCATGGGTTGTTGTTGTTTGACCCCAGGTCAGGTCAGGTCATGTCATGTCATTCCTGACAGTGCAAACTTATGATCAAAGACATTCTAGTTGTGACCATCCTGTATTTTATAAGTTTCTAGCATTAGGTTATGAAATATGTCCTTCCTTTTATTAAGATGATACAAAGTGATTTGATGATTTGGCTGTCGTTCTTAACAAGTTCCCTTATTGGTACTACATAGTAAATTAAATATGGCATCAAACACGTCCTGAGTTCAAATTGTACAATAAGTATAATGTCATCTTTTGAGCAGTAGCACCTATTTTCCATGTAATACAGTTAACATCGCTGTTATGACTCACCAGATCTACTTAAGGTGGACTGATAGATATACTCTCCAAGAAGAGATTTGTCTCTCATCTTCTTAATATACTGAAACTGAAACAAAACACCAGATCATTGTAGATTCCCGGTTCATTGTAGATGTATCTATAGTTTATTAAATACCAATATTGTGAAAGGTTTCACTTTGTAGCTTGACTGAAGCAGAGTTTCATTTTTACCACTCTATGTTATTGTTTTAGCCTCAAGTCTGTCCTGAAAGAGCAGGCCTATGATCAAAGACCTTCCAACCATAACCATCCTATCTTTTTCTCAGGCAATGTGTGTCCAGTACAACATTATCTAATGTACAAGGTAGCAAAATAACAGAATAGTAAGGCCTTATGTCTTGCCCAAGGACATAACACACCATAGGTAATTGAACCCATGACCTTACGATCGTGAGCCGAATACCGTAACCAGTAAGCCACATACCTTCACTGTAGATAACATTCTCAGTATGACACATCCTACATAACATGCACCACATAACATACATACTACATAACACATTCTACATAATAAATCCGACATAACATCTACATAACACTCTACATAATACACTCTATGTAACGCACTTTACATAACAGCCTCTACATAATAATCCCATAGAAAACACTTTCTACAAAACACCTACATATTACACACACTGCATAACACTTCATTCTTCATTTGTCAACCTCAGTCTCTTCTTCTCTAACTCTGTATCTTTATCACTCACTCACTTTCTTCCACTCTCTCTCAAATATACATACACTCAGACTCTCACTTTCTCTCCCCCTTTGTAATACATGTCCTGCCTCTTTATCCCTCTCTATCTTTCTTGTTTTATTATTTCGCTTGTTTGTTCTTTATGATTCACCTCCCTTTCTTCTACCATTCTTTCTTCTCACTACACATCCTCCCTATCTCTCTGTATATATATATATATATATATATATATATATATATATATATATGTATATATATGTGTGCATATATACATATATATATATATATATATATATATATATATATATATATATATATATATACATATATATATATATATAGCCTCCCTCTCTACTCCCTCTCTCTCTCTCTCACTCTATATATCTTCTCCTTCTCCTCACCCTGACACCCTTTCTACACCGTTTCTTTTGTTTTAACATCTTCTGTAAATGACATTTTAAATTAAGTTTAAAATTAGGCATTTCTTACACACACAGCTACACATTCCTATTCAAACACATGCATACGTCGCTCCATACACACATGTACATCCATTTAAACACACACACACACACACACATACACACATACACATCTACCCAAACAAACACATTCTACACCACACACCCATACACACATATCTCACACATGCAAGTGTGTGTCCACATACACACATTTTGCACTTCTGTACTCCTTCACTACTTCAACAAGTGGGCACTAGATGCAACATCAAAGGATACAGACCTCCCTCCCTACTACTACTACTACTACTACTACTACTACTACTACTGCTGCTGCTGCTGCCACTACTACTATAAGTATTGCTGCCACCTTATCACCATTCTTACCATGATCAACCTCGCTATTATTACCTCTGCTGTGACTATAACTACCCTATTATTAGTACCCCCACCACCACCGCCACCACCATTACAACCACGGCGATTATGACGATGATGACGACCACGATGACAACCACCACCACCACCACAAAACTATCACTGACATCCCTACCTCTACTACAACTGATGTAAATATTACCATCACAACCACCGCTACCACCAATACCAGCACCACCCCCGCCACAATCCTTACAACTGCTAGCACCACCATCACCACCACAACTACTACTACTACTACTACTACTACTACTACTACTAGCAGTACCACTACTGCTGCTACCAAAACCGTTACAATGGCTTGCACCACCATCACCACCAGCAAACTCCATAGTTACTACTACTACTACTACTACTACTACTACCACTGTAAATATTACCATCACAACCACTACTGCTATTACCACCACCATGAACTCTACTGCCATTTCGACCATTACAACTGCTTGCACTCCAGTATCACTACTACTACTACTACTAATACTACTATTACTAACTACTGTTGCTACTGCTACTACTACTACAACAACTACTACTACTACAACTACTACTACTACTACTACTACTACTACTACTACTACTACTACTACTACTACTACAACTGCTGCTACTACTACTACTACTACAACTACTACTGCTACAACATTCACTAACACCACCACCACTGCCATCACAACCACTACCACCACCACCACCACCACTGCCACCCTTATTTCTACCCCCATCTTCTTCCAGTGAATTCACTGAATCCTCTTTGACTATCAACTCTTGAGAGTAGAAGTGAGGAGATGCTGCAAGTTTCAATGTACAGACAGGGTGTATAACAATTAATTGACAGATCTTCTGCTGTGGCATCAAACGATATTCTCTGATTAGGCAGCACCAAATCAATAAAACTGTTGATTAAAGCAATTCACGGAAGAATTGACAACACACTCAAGGAAACAGTAAGACGTACACACACACACACACACACACACACACACATATATATATGTACATATGTATATGAGTGTGTTATATATATATATATATATACATATATATATATATATATATATATACACACATCGACACACATATATATACATATATAAAACCTGTGACATACACACAAACACATGTATATGGATATATATATATATATTTGTGTGTGTATGTATACATACATATATATATATATATATATATATATATATATATATATATATATATATATATATATGTATATATATATGTGTGTATGTGTGTGTGTGTATATATATATATATATATATATATATATATGCATGTGTATGTACAAGTATGTTTGTGTATATATGTGTGTATATGCATGTGTATACATATATGTATATATGTGTATATATATATCTTTCCATTTCTCTCTTCCCTCTCTCCCTCCTCTCTCTCTACACACACATATATACATAATAGTAGAAAAAAGAACACAAAAACAGCAACTATAATGACAATAAAACTAAGGAGAAGGAAGAGAGGAAGGGAAGGAGGAAGAGGAGGAGGAGGAGGAGGATAATGAAAATCTTTAAAAATTAAAGGAAAACTAATCAATAAAAACAAAAGTGAAGAAAGAGCTGAAATGAATGAAGATTTGTAAAAATGACAAAAGCAACAAATGTAAAGGAAAGAAGAGAAGATAAGCGAGAGAAAGAGAGAGTATAATGTGTATGAGAGGGAGAGGGAGGGAGGGAGGGAGGGAGAGAGAGAACAAGAGAGAGAGAGAATGAGAGAGAGAGCGAGAAAGAGGGACAGAGAACGAGAGTGAGAGAGAGAACAAGATAGGAAGAAAGAACCAGAGATGGAGAGAGAATGAGAGAGAGGGAGAGGGAAGAGAAAAGGAGAGGGAGAGGGAAGAGAAAAGGAGAGAGAGAGGGAGAGGGAAGAGAAAAGGGGAGATGGAGAATGAGAGAGAGGGAGAGGGAAGAGAAAAGGGGGAGGGAGAATGAGAGAGAGGGAGAGGGAAGAGAATAGGAGAGAGAGAGAACGAGAGAGAGGGAGAGGGAAGAGAAAAGGGGAGAGGGAGAATGAGAGAGAGGGAGAGGGAAGAGAAAAGGGGAGAGGGAGAACGAGAGAGAGGGAGAGAATGAGATAGGGAGAAAGAGAAGAAACGAGAGAGAATGAGAGAGAAAGAGAGGGAGAGAATGAGAGAAAGAGAATGAGAGAGAGAAAGAGAGGGAGAAAATGAGAGAGAGGAGAGAGGGGAGGAAGAGAGAAGGGAATGGGAATGGGGGTGGGGAATAGAGGAATGCATTGGAAGGAGGTTTGATAAATTAAACTGAATGTGTGGAGAAGATTGGAAAACAACAAAAACTAAAAAAAAAGAGAACAAAAATAAAGGAAGAGAGAGAGAGAGAGAGAGAGAGAGAGAGGTGGGGGTGTGTAGTGTATTTTTAATTGATGGCAGTTGCTCATTCACCAAATTGTCTAATGATAAGATAGAGCAAAGTAACATGAATAATAATAATGATGATGATGGCGATGATGATGATTAAAAACATAAATAATCATAAAAATGCTGATGGTGATGATGATGATGCTGACAGTGGTGATGGTGATAGTTGTAGTGGTGGTAGTATTTGTAGTGGAAGCTGTGGTGGTAGCATTGGTGATGAGGATGATGATGATGACAAAATGATGATTATGATGACGATAAAAAACATAAACGATGGTAGTGATGGCGATGATGATAGTTGTAATGGTGGTGGTGGTGGTAGTTGCATGGAATCTGTGGTGGTAGTATCAGTGATGATGATGGTGGTGGTGGTGCTGGTGACGGTGATGATGATGATGATAAAAATCAAATAAAGACAATAAAAACAGTCAAAAACTGACAATGTAGTGTCATGGATGTATTCCTGAATGGTGAACACAGATTGTTTAACAAATGTTGGGTTTCTTTTTGTAAATACACTTGGCTCTAACTGAATCATGTATAGTTTAGATGAGCCAACTGACAAATCACTGTTGCAATATTTTCTCCATACAAAGGCGGCGAGCTGGCAGAACCGTTAGCATGTCAGGCGAAATGCTTAGCGGTATTTCGTCTGCCGTTACATTCTGAGTTCAAATTCTGCCGAGGTCGACTTTGCTTTTCATCCTTTTGGCGATCGATAAATTAAGTACCAGTTACGCACTGGGGTCGATGTAATCGACTTAATCCCTTTGTCTGTCCTTGCTTGTCCCCCTCTATGTTTAGCCTCTTGTGGGCAATAAAGAAATAAGAAACGTTAGCGTGCCGGGTGAAATGCTTTGCGGTATTTCGTCTGCTGTTACATTCTGAGTTCAAATTCCGCCGAGGTCGACTTTGCTTTTCATCCTTTTGGGGATCGATAAATTAAGTACCAGTTACGCACTGGGGTCGATGTAATCGACTTAATCCCTTTCTCTGTCCTTGTTTGTTCCCTCTATGTTTAGCCCCTTGTGGGCAATAAAGAAATAAGAAACGTTAGCGTGCCGGGCGAAATGCTTAGCGGTATTTCGTCTGCCGTTACATTCTGAGTTCAAATTCTGCCGAGGTCGACTTTGCTTTTCATCCTTTTGGCGATCGATAAATTAAGTACCAGTTACGCACTGGGGTCGATGTAATCGACTTAATCCCTTTGTCTGTCCTTGTTTGTTCCCTCTATGTTTAGCCCCTTGTGGGCAATAAAGAAATAAGAAACGTTAGCGTGCCGGGCGAAATGCTTTGCGGTATTTCGTCTGCTGTTACATTCTGAGTTCAAATTCCGCCGAGGTCGACTTTGCTTTTCATCCTTTTGGGGATCGATAAATTAAGTACCAGTTACGCACTGGGGTCGATGTAATCGACTTAATCCCTTTGTCTGTCCTTGCTTGTCCCCCTCTATGTTTAGCCTCTTGTGGGCAATAAAGAAATAAGAAACGTTAGCACGCTGGGTGGGATGCCGAAATGCTTTGTGGTATTTCATCTGTTTTTACATTCTGAGTTCAAATTCCACCAAGGTCGACTTTGCCTTTCATTCTTTCAGGGTTCATAAATTAAGTACCAGTTGCATACTGGGGTCGATCTAATTGACTGGCCCCTCTCCAAAAACTTTGGGCTTGGTGCCTAGAGTAGAAAATATTTTCTCCATTCAGTACAGGTGTGGCTGTTGTGGTAAGAAACTTGCATTCCAACCACATGTTCCAGGTTCAGTCCCCCTGCGTGACAACTTGGGCAAGTTTTTTCTTCTATAGCCACGGGCTTGTGAATGGATTTGGTAGACAGAAACTGAAAGAAGCCAATCATATATATATATATATATAGTGTGTGTGTGTGTGTGCGTGTGTGTGTGTATTTGTGAGTGTGTGTCTGTGTTTGTACCCCCACCATCGCTTGACAACCAGTGTTGGTGTGTTTACATATCCATAACTTAGCAGGTTGGCAAAAGAGACCGATAGAATAAATACTAGGCTTACAAAGAATAAGTCCTGGGGTCAATTTGTTCGACTAAAGGCGGTGCTCCAGCATGGCCACAGTCAAATGACTCAAACAAGTAAAAGAACATCCTAACAAAATTTAACAAAATAATATACTGTATTTTCTCATACATGTTCATGTAGCATATACTGTAAGCATGTAGTTTTAACATTTAAGCATTGTCACTATTTTCCAAATACAGAAGGACTTAGTGTTTAAAACATGCTTTTTGTGGACAGTGTTACATAACTGGCCCATTTGAAAGTACCCTTCAATTGTTGGGCCATATGCTGTGCTTGAGAAGATCTGTTAAGTCAAGTGAAATCATTGTTGTGGCCAATGCCAGTGCTGCCTGATTGGCACCTGTGCTGGTGGCACGTGAAAAGCACCATTCAAGTGTGGCTGATGCCAGTACCACCTGACTGGCTCATGTGTTAGTAGCACATAAAAAGCACCCACTACACTCTTGGAGAGGTTGGCATTATGAAGGGTGTCCAGCTGTAGAAAATTTGCCAGATCAGATATGAGCTTGGTGCAGCCTCCTGGCTTGCCAGTCCTCAGTCAAACTGTCCAACCCATGCCAGCATGAAAAGCAGACGTTAAACGATGATGATGATGATATCTGTATTCTATTGTTCTATGACCCATCAAAATGTTTCTATTTAGACTATAATTTCACATGGAATTTTTGGTTCTCCAAAATCATCTTGGTGTATAAGTCAACCTTCCTCCTTTTAGCTAAAAATTATGGTTGAAAATTTCAACTTGGATGCTGGAAAATACAGAACTCATTATCATCATCATCATTGTCATTTAATGTCTGCTTTCTATGCTGGCATGGGTTGGACGGTTTGACTGAGGGCTGGCAAGCCAGAAGGTTGCACTAGGCTCCAGTCTGATCTGGCAAAGTTTCTACAGCTGGATGCCCTTCCTAATGCCAACCACTCCGAGAATGTAGTGGGTGCTTTTTACATGCGACTGGCATGAGGGTCAGTCAGGTGACACTGGCAATGATCATATATGAATGGTGCTTCTTGTGTGCTACCAGTATGGGACCAGCCAGGCTGCACTGGCATCAACCACACACGAATGGTGCTTTTTACATGCCATTGGCATGGGTGCCAATCAGATGGTACTGTCATCAGCCATAACAATGACTTCACTTGACTCAACAGGTCTTTGCAAGTGCTGTTTATTGCCCGATGATTGAAGGGTACTCTTAAATGGGCTGGTTATACTGCACTGGCATAGGCCACAGTTACGGTCTCACTTAGCTTTCCAGATCTTCTCAAGCAGAGCATATCTCCAAAGGTCTCAGTTACTTGTCATCACCTCTGTGAGGCCCAATGTTCAAAGGTCGGGCTTCACCAACTCATCCCAGGTATTCCTGGGTCTACTTCTTCCACAGGTTCCCTCTACTGCTAGGGTGTGACACTTTTTCACACAGTTATCCTCATCCATACGCAACATATGACCATACCAGTGCAGTCACCTCTCTTGCACACAACATCTGATTCTTCTTAAGTCCAACTTTTCTCTCAGAGCACTTACACTCTGTCATGTATGAACACTGACATTACACATTTACAAGTATAAACAACAGATAAGACATCATCAGGAAATAAACTATTGTTAATGACAAGAATATGACATCAAAGAATCCAAAGACCAAGTCTTTAGTGACATGACAGTGCTAAGTATGTATGTTGTCACAATAACATACTTTTGGAGAGGGGAGATGTAGATGAAAATAAATATCGATGATATTCATACCATCATTAATCCCTGAGAGATAGCCTTGGCAGAATTTGAACACAGAACTTAGGAAGAAGGAACTAAAGGCTATAAGACATGTAGTGTAACACCTCACCATCTCTACCACTTTACCATTTCTGTTAATCCATTCATAACTCCAATTTTCTATCACCACTTATCTGGTTTTCTATTTCCACCATTCTAACAGATAACAACAACAACAACAACAACAACAACAACAACAGTTTCAAATCTTGGCACAAGGCCAGTAATTTCAGTGAAGGGGATAAATCGATTACATCGACCCCCAGTGTTCAGCTGGTACTTACTTTATAAACTTGAAAAGATAAAATGCACAGTTAATCTCATCAGAATATGATCTCAGAACGTAAAGATTGACGAAATGTCACTGAGCATTTTGCCTAACATGCTAATGATTCTGCCAGCTTGGTGCCTTGATGATGATGATGATGGTGGTGATGATGATGAAGATGATAATAATAATAATAATAATAATAATAATAATAATAATATACCCGAGAGAACAAAGGGGTCTTTGCTGCTTCACTAAATATTCACTAACATCAATGAAATAACAAAGAAAATTATAAAGAAATTCCAAAAATGTTAAAGGAAACCTGTGTCAGTAATATATTAATTTATTAGTAAAATTTGATTGCTTTTGTCTCATATAATTAATGTATTGTAAATGTTCACAACAATGCTCAATTAGCCATCATGTTTAAACACACTAATGGAGTACAAGTCAAATCACCACCAGACAGACTTAGTTCTCCATAGAAAATAACAACAAATAATATAAATGTAAATCATATTGTTCAGTCCAAAGTTGAAAGAAATGCATACTTTGTAATAAAATTTCTGAAAAATGGAGTGTGAAAAACTACATGTAGCCAGAACCAAATAAACGATATCCAATGAAAATGATCGCAATTTAACTAACTAACTAAATAAATAAATGAATAAATGCATAAATAAATAAATAAATAAATAAATGTATGTATGCATGCATGATCACAATTGAAATAAACGGCTGGAATTTTACTCCTTCAGATGCTGCAAATAAAACAGAAAATTCAAAAATAAACATGAGAGAAATGCATTTCTGTACTAATTATGTAGTTTACTTAAGCCCAAAATAAGAGTACTACTTAATGTACAAAATATCTGCGGAAACAAACTAAAAGAAATTCTGTATCCTGTTGAATATGACATTCATGAAAATATATTTTTAAAATCAAAATATTATCAAGTCTTAAAATGAGACAATTAAAAGAAAAAAAGCACATTATAAAAATGCAAATAACAAATGAAAAATTCACATGGCCACAGTCAAATGACTGAAAAGAATAAAAACAAAAATAAAAAAAATACAAGCAATGGTAATTAAAAGATGGGAAGAGCACTGAGAATGCAAACCAAGAAATACAAAATGAAAAAGCAGCTTAAACTCTTGTATGAATGAAGATTTCTGACCAACAACAGTTGGACAAGAACTATGCAAAGGAAAGTATGAATAAAAGGAAACATAAGAAAGATCTAAAAATAGTTCATTGTAAGGGTGGAACTTCTAAATATGGCTGTAACCGAAAGGAGCTTGGACAAGTCCCTTAACACTGTGGGGGTAGTCGGGGTGCTACAGCCATGCAGCATATCTTGGGTAAGAAAGCCTGGCGGAGCCCATCCCTCTCCAGGCTAAACACATTTCTACAGCTGAGAGGACTGAAGTAATGTGAAATGAAGTGTTTTGCTCAAGAACACAACAGATCACCCAGTCCAGGGATTGAAACCACAATGTTACAGTCATGAATCCAACACCCCTAACCACTAAGTGATGCACCTTCACCAAATGGAGTGGAAATAGTTAAATAATTATAATTTGTAGTTGTTTCTACAGATTAATGAAAGAGAAATTGTTCCTATAAGCAACAACAATAAAAAGCAAAAACATGACCATCATAGATCATTAAAACAGCTACAAATATCAATATCACCAAGATAACCCAAATAATATATGCAACAGCCACAGTAATAACAAAGGAAGGAGGAGATTCTTTCAGATCTGCTTGTGTTGGAATATCAAAACCCAACTAAACAATAGAGAAAACAAACGTACAGAAAGAAAAAAAAAAACTGAAAATAAGAGAAAAAAAATCTCTCAATCTTTAGTGAAATCGATAAAAGGAGATGGAAATGGAGGAACTGAACAGACAAATGCTATAGAAATATATCAGAAGGAAAATGAAATACTCCAAAGTAAAAAATGCCTGAAGAGTTCCTCACTATGTTTCAAAGAATCTGTCATTATAAAAAGCGACAATGATTCTTTGAACAAAGCAAGCGGCTCAACTGTAAACCAAAATGATTTTATTGAGGACAAAGTAAAAATAAATAGAAATCAATCTAGCGCCAACAGCAACATAAGTAGTAAATTTATGTGGATATGAGGAGGAGGAGGAGGAGTGACAAAAGGATCACCACCAATGTTCGAAATAACAAGTGCATCATGCGAACAATCGTGAGGCCATATTAACCGAACACTCTAGTGTTTCTCTGACTCTTATACTGGTGCTCAAATGTATTCAGAGCCGCGTTTGACATTTTAGTTTGTGTTATCATCATGTCTTCTATTTTAACCATTTAGTGCTCAGATTACTCTGTCAAATGTAATGCTTATTTATTAAGATTGTCTTAAATTAACCATGCATCATCTTGTAGATTCAAGATTTTAATGATCTGATTGTTTCTTTTTAGAATGACATTGTAGGAGAGGTGTGAGGGACCAGATGTGGCTGGTTGGTTTGAACATAAAACTGGTAGAATATTTGGACTGGATTTGTTGTTGTTGTTGTTGGCATTCCGTCGCTTACGACGTCGAGGGTTCCAGTTGATCCGATCAACAGAACAGCTTGCTCGTGAAATTAACGTGCAAGTGGCTGAGCACTCCACAGACACGTGTACCCTTAACGTAGTTCTCGGGGATATATTCAGTGTGACACAGTGTGACAAGGCTGACCCTTTGAATTACAGGCACAACAGAAACAGGAAGTAAGAGTGAGAGAAAGTTGTGGTGAAAGAGTACAGCAGGGTTCGCCACCATCCCCTGCCGGAGCTTCGTGGAGCTTTAGGTGTTTTCGCTCAATAAACACTCACAATGCTCGGTCTGGGAATCGAAACCACGATCCTATGACCGCGAGTCTGCTGCCCTAACCACTGGGCCATTGTGCCGCCTTGGACTGGATATGGCTGGTTTAAATGCTAAAGGGTTGCACACAGCAGATAATGCCATACCTTGTGCTGTTTTAAATGAGAGAATTTCACTTGGTATGTCTCAGAGAGCTTGCTGTACAACTTGATGTAAGGGGGTATTTAATCTACTTCTGTATAAGCAGAAGTCATATAATTTTTTCTTCACTCTCCTTTGGATTAGTTCCTGTGGCTGTTGAGTTTACAAAATTCTCCTATTTACACTTTTATCTTTGAAACTGTAGCACATCCAAAATTTCCATCTGTTCCTTTTGTATTGTAGGAAAGTTTGTCATTACACAGTCACAATATGAATGGACTACAGCATTTGGAATCATGCAAAAGTCCTTTCATTGTTGTTGTTACTGCTGTCATTGTCTTCTCAATGATTTATTTTAGTATCTGGGACATTTTTCAATTAACTGTTCAATATGCTATTCATTTTCTTCTTCCTCTTTTACATTTAGCTCTGCATTTTGGTACTGTGCTTTTCTTTTTTAGCCATTGTAGTGTTTGGTTTTGCAGCATAATTAAGTGTGGTAACCAGGCAACCATTTTGGATATAAAAAATGTCAAGTGTGTAAATAAAATTTTGAAAGTTTGTGAACCAGACCCCCTTTTTGTTCCTGTTGTCTGACCCTGGGTATCGAGGGTAGCTATTCCTTAAAAAATAATTACATTTCTTTTTACAAGTATTCCAAAGAAAATTTCATTCGGTAATGTTTGGCTAAATTATGTTTTGAAACAAGTGAAAGGATATCTCCTTACTACAAGAGTTGAATGATGATGATGATGACAATGGTGGTGGTGATGATGATGATGATGATGATGATGACAATGGCGATGATGATGATGATGATGATGATGACTCTTTCAGATTTTGGCATAAGGCCGGCACTTTTCAAGAGAGAAAGCAAGTCAATTATATCAACCTTGTATTTGACTGATTCTTTATTTTATTTGATTCCAGAGGGATGAAAACCAAAGTTGGCCTTGGTGGGATTTGAACTCAGAACGTAAAGAGTTGTAAGAAATGCTGCTAAGCATTTTTGTCTGACTTGCTAATGGTTCTGCCAGCTTGCTGCCTTAATAACCAAAATGATATTTGATTACGACAGAAGGAATCCAAATATAGTTTAGGTAGAGAGGTGCCCTTGTACATGACTGGTACATGAAGAAGTTTAGCTTCATCTACTAGTCATAAGGTATTATGCTGAGAGAGAAAGGGTAGGAGGAGGGGCCGAATGTATGTGAGAGAAGCAATAGGTTGTTATGGTGCTGTTCTTGTCAGAGTTTTAATGAAAGGCAGTTCAGTTTCGAACAACCAATCTTTTTTTCAGACATGGTGTACCGTGATCTACATAATATGATATGCCTTTTAGAAAATGACAGAGTGTGCTTTGAGGGATGTTTAGCTACTATGTCCAGCAGGTTGAACAACTGCATAATGTTTACAACATTTTAGTAATGGAAAAAATATTAGAGAAATAGTGTGTGGTTCTATAGATATGAGGTAGATAGGAATGATATAAGGTATAGGTGAAGTTTGGGTAGGTTCTTCAAGGTTGCTACAGTGAATAGAGGAGGGTAGAAACAGGTAAAGTGCCTCACTCCTACCTCTAAGCAATAACCACACCCTTACAAATACAGACAATGCTTTTAAAGAGACAATTCTACTTGACATCAAGTGATAGTTGAAGAGATAAATTAGCAATAAGTTGGTCTGTCATATTTGGCATTCGTCCCATTATTATTAATGGGACAGTCAATTAAGCATTATATCATGATACTGAAAAACAAACCAAATATAGAAATAGTGGCATTAACCTCTCTATCTTTCTTTCCTTCTCTCCCTCTCTCTCACACACACACACTCTCTCTCACACACACACTCTCTCTCCTCTCCACTTCCATCTTTAAACTGCATAATTTCAGAAGGCCCAAGGCCAAATGAGAACCTCACTAACAACATTTCATTGTGACTCTCAATAATGATTTGGCAAATTATTATTGGAAATTTTCAAAACAGTCAAGTATTTTGGAAGGATTTGGCTCATGTTTAACTGACTTATCTCTCTTAATTGCATTCTAAAATGATGTAACATCAAGAGAGATCATGGAAATCACTGGAAGCTTCAGTGAAAATAGACAATAGAAACGTTGTTAGTAGAGATCTCATCTTTCACCTCACATTATTATTTCATTTCAAGAATAGTGAAAGAAAGAAATTACAAAATATATAAAAATTATGGGTTTTTGTATGTGTGTATCTTTTTTTTTAATGGAAAGATTTGTGATACATCAGGAAATTAAAAGTTCTTTAAATTTCTTTCGTTCTCTTTCGGTATTTCTTAGTAATTTGGTTTTGGAAATGGCTGAATAAAGTTCCTGTGTGTTTTAATGAATGATTTCGTGGAGGAAATTTAAGAAATGACCTTCAGAAAATAAATGAAGGAAGCAATTTTGGTTTTAAAGTTTCTTGATCAATTTTTCAATATGATTTGTTGCTAAAAATACAAAGAAAGAGGTGGAGGAATCAACAACAACAACAAACAAACAGAGAAAAAAGAACAAATGTTTTCTGCTTGTAAATAATTTAGAAATCAAGAAGAACTGTCAGAAAACCAGAAAAAACGAAACACAGGAGAATATAGCAGTAACACAATAACTCTCTCACTCACTCTCTCTCTCTCTCTCTCGATATATATATATATATATATGTATATATATATACACACAAACACACACACACACACACACACACACACACACACACACACACACACACACACATACACACATGCAGGCATAGACGCTCACAGTTTGAAGTATTCTGTTACATTCATTCTACTTTCAAACTATGTCATGCTTCTAGAATCACTAATACAAGTAACAGTCAAATACTAGAGTTAATTTCATAAGCTGTGTCCACCTCTGACAATTCTGGCTCTGTGCCAATATCAGAAATTGTTAGCAAAAGTTGCTAGCGCCTACTCAAGCCTAGTATCTTAGGGTATTTCATTATGTTCTTTAAATTTCTGAGTACATGTCCAGCGAGAGCTGACATTGTCATTCATATTTCTGTAATAACATTAATACACAATATTTGTGTAATAACATAAGTAGTTGTCAAGTACTGGAGTTGGTTGGAGCAATTTTTCCCTCCCCACAAAATACGGCCTATTGTCTGAATAATAATAACAATAATAACAACAACGATGATGATGATGACAATGACAATGATGATGATAATAATAATATTGGAAGTATTGGGTTGTCCGGAAAGTTCGTGCCAATTTTTAAAGGAAAGAAAAAGGTCAATAAATACTTGCCATTACATTTTTAATCAACCAAATATGAACCATTTTGTTGCACAATGCATCTCTATCTTTTCTTTAACTTGAAAATACCCTCTTCCCAGAATTGTGATGCTTTCATGGTAAAAAAGTTGAAAGGTAAGCTACTATAAATTGGCACAAACTTTCCAGACAACCCAATATTATCATGTATATTGTTTTCTCTTGGTATAAAAGATGGGCTACAGCAAATATTCTGCTCAATACTACAGATTTGCTTGTCAGTTATTTGACCTTAACTAGTTGAGCATGTCCCTTAGTGCCTGATGATATGTGTATCTGATCACAAAGCAGAAGTAGTGGGGAGCATCATAGCCATGTGTTCAAAGGAAACATGGGTGTTTCATTCAACATCCTTAAACAACCCTTATTCGGAGACCTTTAGAGCAAGGTGGGCTACTCAACCAGAAGAAAATTCTAACTGGGTCCTACCTGCAAGGTCATGAGCTGTTTATCTTGATATGAGATTACCATATTGCGCACATATGGTTGTGATGCATGTACCTGGTGTACTCTTATCAAATTGGTAGTCATGATGGGTATACTGGGCTTTGTAGCCTGATGGATGTGAACCATTTGGCAGAAAAATATACTTTTCTTCTCTAGGTACAAGGCCCAAAATTTTTGGGGAGGGGGCCAGTCGATTAGATCGACCCCAGTATGCAACTGGTACTTAATTTATTGACCCAGAAAGGATGAAAGGCAAAGTCAACCTAAGCAGAATTTGAATTCAAAATGTAAAGACAGATGAAATACCGCTAAGCATTTCTGCCAGCTCGCTGCATTTTGGCAGAAGAATATATTGAATCAATGATGAATATCATAGATGCTGAGTGGATGAACAGATAACAAACTGTCAACAGCCAGGATCAACTAGTTCACTTAGTGAACTACTGCTATCATCTGTAGTCATGGTATGTGCAGATGAGATATTTCAGCTAGTGAAAGGCCAATGTGACTAAAATCCAGGCCAAAACATTCATGCTTCATTGCTTAATCAGGAAGCCTGGTGTGGAAGAGTTACATTGGTCTGGGCAAGTGACCCAACTGGCTGTAGCACCAGTCAATTTTCATTGAACTAATTCTTTGATCCTCTCCTGAAACCTTTCTATGCTTACCACAAGGATGACAAATGAAAGTAAAAAAAATTCTGTTAGAAGAATATTACATAGGAATCACTGGATTGATGTGTCTGAGACACATGAAGTGACATTCTATGAATATCCAGGTTATCACCACCATAACAACTACTTCATAATTTGGAGTATTATATTCTTTCCCATTACAGACATTACCAGACAATTGAGTAAAGCTTTCATTAAGATGACTTTCCTTTACATTTTAATATGATTAACATGACCTTACTCTCCATCATAATATCATTAACGTGACACTATTCTCCATTGTGTCTACAGCAGTATATAAATTGGCTCTTTCTACGAATTACTTTTTATGGGGGAAGAGTTATTATAATCTTTTTTTCCTCCTTAGCAATTCTAACTTGTCATTTTACACTATTTTTGTTTGTTTTATTTCTGTTTATTTATTTCTGTATTTGTCTGAAATATTTCTGTAAATTGTTATCATTTCAAAGAATTCACAATAAATCAACAGAAGAGTCGTTTTATGGAAGAATATATCAGATTTTGCCAGAATGACATGATGAAGATATTGCAGTAGAGAGAAGGACGCTGGTGCCAGGGTATTTAGTTCCTGTGACCAACTCTATAGTGACCAACTCTATAGTGCATGCACCCTTCTCTACAACTTCCTTCAATTTTATGTTCCCAATTCAAATGCTGCTGAGATCGACTCTACCTTTTATCCTTTTGGGGTCGATAAAATAAGTACCAGTTGAGCACTGGAGTCGATGTGATCGACTTAGTTCCCTTCTCTTAAATTGCTGACCTTGTGCCAAAATTTGAAACTAATGTTAGCAAGAAGTAATAATAATAATAATAATATTAATAATAATAATAATTATTATTATTATTATTATTGAGAGAGCAAAAAAGTGGTACGAACATAAACTTGAAGGCACCATCGAAAATGATAATGCAAAAATCCCATGGGATTTTATGATTCAGTGTGACCAGGAGATAGAAAATAGGTAACCAGACATAGTGTTAATTGAGAAAGAAAGCAAATGATGCTGGATTACAGATATAGCATGCCCAGCTGACAACAAGGTATGTGATAAGGAAGAAAGAAAAGTCGAAAGATATAACAGTTTAGATTGGGAGGTGAAGCAGTTGTGGTCATTGAAAAAGGTGGTAGTAATACCAATAATTGTCAGAGCCCTGGGAACAGTGAGTAAAAATCTTGAGAAGGACACGGAACAAATAGGGGCTGCAATAAGGGTGGAGCACTTGCAGAAGACAGCACTGCTTGGAACCACTTGAATACTCTGGATGGTGCTTGAAAAATAAGTGGTGTTACCTTAGTTCACTGATAGTGAAGAGTTGGCACCGTAGTACATCTCCAGCATTAGAAGTAGTGCAAAGACAATATGATAATAATTATAAAATAATGATAATCCTTTCTATTATAGGCACAAGGCCTGAAATTTGCAGGGAAGGATAAGCTGATTACATTGACTACAGTGTGTAACTGGTACTTATTTAATCGACCTCAAAAGAATGAAAGGCAAAGTCAGCCTTGACGTAATTTGAACTCAGAATGCAGCAGCATTTGCCAAACATGCTAATGATTCTGCCAGCTCACCACCCTAATAATAATAATGATAATAATAATAATGATGATGACGATGATGATGACGATGATGATGATGATGATGACGATGATGATGATAAATGCGCTGATGGAATATCAGGCAGTGACTCTCATGGCTTCTGATCTTAACTGATTGGAAGTGTTATCATGTGCATTATTTTGTCTTGGTATAACAGATGGGCTACAGCAAATATTCTGCTCAACATTACAGATTTTCTTGTCGGTTGCTTGACCTTAACCAGTTGAGCATGTCCCTTAGTGACTGACAATATGTGCATCTCTGATCATGAGCAGAAGTACTGGGGGAGCATCATAACCATGTGTTGAGAGGAATTCTTTGGGGTTTGGATAATCCACTTCTGGGAACATGGGTGTTTCACTCAACATCCTCAAACAACCCTTATTCAGGGACCTTTTGAGTAGGATGGGCTACTCAACCTGAAGAAAATTCTAACTGGGTCCCACCTGCAAGGTCATGCGCTGTTTATCTTGATATGAGATCACCATGTTGCACACATATGATTGTGATGCATGTGCCTGGTGTACCCTTATCAGACAGGTAGTCATGATGGGTATATTGGGCTTTGAATATTTGTACCTCAGTGTCACTCTGATGGCATGCACTGCTCTCTCATTCAATAATAATAATAATAATAATAATAATAATAATAATGTTTTATAAAGATTGACATAACTCTTCACAAAGGTAAATAGACAATAAGAAGAGTACGGTACATCAAACCAATAAATAATCTATTACATTCAAATTGCGCTCTTCTTATTGTTTAATAATAACAATAATAATAATAATGAGAATAGAGTGTCCAGTAGAACTATTTGCCCCCTTGGCATGGCCAAAATCATCAAGAAAGTATTAGATAATTGAAAAAGAACAGATAGCATGGTATTGTATGCTGCAGGTAGTAAATCTGTATTGCATGCAAGATCCTAGGAGTTCCAACAAAACCCAACTTATAATAATAATGATGATGATAATAGTAATAATATTTTTTTCTAATTTAGGCAACTGATCGACAATGTAGGGGGTGCAGTTTAGTGAATTAAATGAACCCCGGTACTTCACTAGTACTTTTTTTTTATGAACTCCCAAAAGATGTAAGCCAAAGTTAACCTCAACAGGATTTGAACTCAGTATGTAAAGAATGTGAGGAGCCAGAATAAATTCCACAAAGCAGTTTCTTGAACAGTAATGAATTTACCAATCCACCACTTTTAATAATAACAATGATAAACAAGAGTATTCAGAGAGTGCAGACCTCAACCAAGGCAACACCAATGTCCTCTCAATGATTAGCCAAAGATGATTTTTAAAATGAGAATATCTGAAATAAACTTGACTGCTCTCGTAAATGAGAATACTAAAAATGAGCCCGACTGCTCTCAAAAATAAATAAAAAAACAGAAAAAAAAAAATCCAGAATCCTTGTCCGGTACTGGATTAATCTCAAAATCTAATCAGTTTGTGTCAGTCATGAGGCCAAACATCCCTGAAAGTTTCATCCGAATCCATCCAGTGGTTCTTGAGATATCTTGTTCATGGACAAACAAACATGACTGCAAACAATACCTCTGCCTTCGCTAAGGCGGAGGTAAGAAAAAAAAAAACCTTAGTTAGTTCCTTAAAATGCCTTGAGCTATAAAATGAACATTTATTTAGTCATAGTGGACCAGTAAAAATGGAATGTAAACTATTCCTTGTTTGTTCTTCTCAACAACGTTGAAAGATAGAATTTTATCCATTGTTCTGAATTAAAATTCCTCAATATGTGTCCAGAGTATTTTCTAAAAGATCAGAGAAAAGAATTCAACAAAAAAACCAACCATCTTTGACAGGAAAGCAGAGAGTAGTACACTGACAGACAGTTTTGGATGATGGTTCTTTGTTCTGTGTAAACCAAAATTTATTTCAGTGTTTCCCAAGACACTATGTCTTGGGAAACACAACGACAGCTTGAGAATTAATGACAAAATAAAATCTCTAATTCTAAATGGCTTTCAAGAAACTATATTTGGAAAAGACTTTGTTTTTCTGAAGAAAATATCCAAATGAAAATAGAAAGAAATTAAATATGAAAGCAAAAAAACTATGATAGACATTTTGTTTTGAGTATTTGAGGTGGTGGCCACTATATTTAGGAAATCTGAATGTGTTGGAATGACTCTTTAAACAAAATAGACAATATTTATAGAGTAATAAAGTGTAGGTTGGTGGGAGAAGATCTGTTCTGTGTAAGGTAGGTAAATAAAGTATTAGATAGCTAAGACATCCAAGGGAACTGATGGTGAGTTGTCAAGATGCATTGAAATATATTGGTTGGAAAATCTGTCTAACAATAATCAACACTGGTCAGCAAATGTTTAATTAATGACAATGATGACGATGATGGTGGCAATGATGATGATGATGATTATGATGATGCTATTACAGGAATTCATTTTAAAATGTCTATGAAACTGCCTTGAGAAATGAAGTAGCTGAATCTGTTCGGTTTTGTTTTTACATTTGTCTTTTTCTCAGTTAAGTAGAAAATAATTCTCAGTTGAACAATGTGAAACATAATGGACCATTTTATAATATGTCACTAGCAATCTTAACAGCTGACTTCAAACATAATTCTTAACCAACAAACAGCTGTAAGAAAACACTCAATGGCACGTCTAGAAGCCAAGGGTAGTAAAGGATGGTGAAAAGTCTTTCTGAACATGACAGCTCTCTACTTAGAAAACAATGATTCAAAATTTCCACCTCCATTTTTTTTTTTTTTTTTTTTTTACCTAATGTCCATCAATAAAAAGAAATACTATAAATAAATAAATAAACTATTAAGAAATGGTGTATTAAGATCAATTTGAGGTGTACAATACTTGACATATTGCAAGACCAGAATTAGGAGAGGAATTTCAGCGAAACACTTAGATCCAATAGCATCCAGAAAAATATAGATTTATGGATGGTTTTATTTTAAGGATTACTTGAAAGATACGTATAGTTCACATTAACAAATATAATGTTACTTGTGAGGATCATGGACGAAATGCTTAACCATGTTTCGCCCGTCGCTACATTCTGAGTTCAAATTCCACCAAGTTCAATTTGTCTTTCATAATTTCAGGGTCAATAAATTAAGTACTAGTGAAACACTGAGGTTGATGTAATCGACTAGTCCCCTCCCCCAAAATTACTGCCCTTGTGGCAAAATTTGAACCTATTATTATTATTATTATTATTACTGCTACTATTATTATATCATGTATACTTTCCACATTTTTTAATATCCTTTTATTGTATGTAAATCTCCACATTTCTTCTGTTGTTGTATTGTACCCCTCATCTATTCCCTTGGTGGCAAATAAAAGAAATTCATGTCATTATTATTATTATCATAAATTATTGAATAAAATGGGTTGAGGGTTTTTTTTTTCTGGCTCTTTACAGTCTGAGTTCAAATCTAACCAGGGTCAACTTTGCCTTCATCCTTCCAGGAGCAGTAAAATAAATACCAGTCTAGCATTAATTAACTCCCTATGGCACTAATTAAATTCTATTCCCTCAAAATTACTAGCGTTGTACCTAAATCAGAAATTATTGCTATTAATATTGTTATTATTATCATTATTATCATTATTACTATTATTATTATTATTATTATTATTATCATCAAGGTGGCAAACTGGCAGAATCATTACCACGCTGGGCAAAATGCTTAGCGGCATTTTGTCCATCTTTATGTTCTGAGTTCAAATTCTGCTGGAGTTGACTCAGCTTTTCATCCAAATGAAGCCAATAAAATAAGTACCAGTGAATTACTGGGGGCCATGTAATCGACTAGTCCCCTCCTCCCAGATTTCAAGCCTTGTGCCTTTAGTAGAAAGGATTATTATCATCATCATTTTCATTGTCCTCATTTATATTACTAACTTCTGAGATATTTCTGTCACATTTAAGCTCCATCCCATAGCTTAGAGATGCAATTTAAAATAAATATCAGGTTTCAACAGAGATATCCATGACCAAAGAGGACAAAGAACAAAACTAAACCTCAAAATGATCAAAGATGGTTTGATGAAAGAGATGCATCTAATCTGATTGGTTCAAGTATTTATAATTACTACTAAATTACAATTTAATTTATATATTTTTACTTCTCACAGAAAGCAAAGCCTGTTTCTAGATTTAAGTGGAAGCTTATTTCCTTGTGATTCACTTTACAAATAATGCTTATATAATGAACTCTCATCTGACAATTATGTAAATGAACTAATTACTGCTGAAACTCATTAGCATCTAAGGAGAAACAGCAGCTGCAATCCTTCTATAATTGACTTTGATGACAAAGCCAGTTGTGGTCCATGAAAAGCTAGAGAACACATGTAACTGATAATATCTACAATCCAAATGTTTTAAAATAAACACTGATGTTGTCGATAGTGAATGTTTAAGTTATGTTATCATGAGTCAACTAAGATGTTACACAAGAGAAGTAGTGTATCAATAATGTATTAATCAAGAACTGGCATTTATGTGATGGTTCTACGAAGTTTGTAGATAAGAATGGATATATAATAGAAGACATTGAAGGTGTTTTATACTAAGCTCCACCACAATGACAACAACAACAGTTTGTAAATATTCAAACTTCCAAAGAAATCATCAGCCAATTACACTAGAATCATTAAAGGATTGAGTGATTACTAAAAGTGGATGACTAAAAACCAGCCCAGATAATCTTGATTTAAATAATTTGACATTGGAAACATGCCTCTATGATGCTTAGAAAATGGGAGTCTATTTTTATAAGTTACTTAAGGAAACAGGCTCAGAACCTATAAGATGAACAGTGTTCCTCATACTGATGGAATAAATATAACAAAAGTACTGAATATTTGCAGTGAGATAAAAAGAAATGGTAGTTTTTGTATCAAGGCACATAAATAACCACAGGTATCATTGTTGTTGCTTATATGAATGGTTAGTTGAGGAAAAGACCTGTGTGTTGAAACCTCAAAATGTGCGAGCACTTTTATCAACCATCACATCTATGACCAATGGGTAAAAAGTTAGCCATTATACACTCATATCGACTGATTTTCCAACTAAACCAAAATGAAAATCTATTGCATACAAATATAAATACTGCTTTAAAAACATTTTTTTTGTTAATTATTCTTGATACTTTGACATAAAAATTGATGCTATCATCTTAAATTTGTGAATTGAGTTTAAAAAAAGGTAAAAAGGCTTTTTGTGAAGTTTATATTTGTTTTCAATGAATTTTGTGCTTTAATAAGGAAGTGAACGTCTCTAGTTTTAGTAATAATACTGTCCCCTCAATTTATTGTTGAAATTTACAAAATTTACAAATCTGAAATATCTGTATCTAAAATTTTGACTGATAATTTTATTGTATGATTTACCATACAATTTAATATTGTTTAGTAGTTCGCTGAAAATGTTAATTGCTCGTAGAAATATCGCACAATGTCTGAAAGTAAACTACAAAAACAAAATAAAAAAAAGAAACATTAATACACTACTGATCTTAATGATGAAGATTGTGCAAAAGAGATGCAATATTTACAGTCAGTTTTTAAAACAAATTTTGGTGAACCAAAACCGAAACTTTTTAGAATTGTTAAATTTATTGACAAACAAAATACTTTTACAGATATTTCCAAATACTTGTGTTAACTGCAAATCATGATCATTGACAATTCCAGCCTAGTGGCATTAGTAGAAAAAAACTTTTTCACAAACTCAGTCATAATAACAGATTCTTAAGGTCCAACCACTTTTCAGAAACATTGTGTTAATTTAGCAAGAGCGAGTATTGAATCAAACATTGCCAGAGAAATTGATTTATAAGAAATTTTGTAGATCAAAAACCAGGAAAGCACATCTCATTAGTTGATTAAGGTTATTGATATTCTGTATAAAGTATATTGTTACCTGGTCACTTAGGAGACCAAAGATTAAAGCATTTACGAAAATTTACCCATCATTATATTTAGATAGCCTGACATTACACATCATACTCAATTATAATTTTGTAATCATACATAAAAAGATCTCCACTTTGTCTAAACATATCATAATAACCATATTTTCTGCAAAAAAAGGAAAAATTGCATTTATTATGCATTTATTGTTATTATATAGACTTGATAGTTTAAAGTTCAAATGGACCTTAAGATGATCCCTCTTCTTTCATGAAGGCCCAAAAGCAGTCTTGTTCTGCCTTGGAAACATTTTATCAGTGGGCTTGAGTACATGTGTGTATATGTTTCTGAATGTATGTGTGTGAGTGTTTGTGAATATGTGTGTGTGTTACTATATTCCTCATATCCTGTTCTTTTTGTTTGTTTTTTGACTTTACACTAATATTATACATATCTTTTGTGTAGTGTAATTAAGGTGTGCAATATACAACCGGTATTAGGAACTCCATGTGAATCATTGTAAGTAAAGTAGGAAACCACGAAGAGAATCTGTGCACCTTAGTCAAATAGTCTTTTTTACTGGTCTCCATAGTAACAATGATCAAAGAGTATGAGCATTCTAACAATCCTAAATCTATTAAAGATAACTTAGTTAAGAATATTCCAATTAGAATTTTTAACTCATCAGCAAATTGAGCAGATATTCTATGATAACACAATATTATAATGACATGCTAAAACATCATTATCGTTTGGTTCTACTAATTGCTTAGATCATTATGACACATTCTCTCCAGTCTTTTTGGTTTGCCATTGTACTTGGTATGTCTTCTTGGGTGCACTCACACAGTTGTAGGTTCAATGTGGTCTGCCAACATTTGTGTACCCATGTTTCAGTTCCCAAAGAAGAACGTCACTGATGAACTTATGTTTTGCTCTCCAGCAGTGTCCAGTGAATCTTGTTTTTCCTTTTCTGATGACCTATCATATTGGTGGTAAATTACCATAAAAAAGTATATTTTCATAGTTTTATCTCAAGGAGATGTCCGGAGCAGCACAAAAAATTCTTGTATAAGTTTGGAAACAGGGAGATTTAACGATATTCTCCTTCAACTCTATAATGCTATGTACCATCAAAACCATACAGAAAAATGGAATAAAGAGTGCATCCTCTCATGTCAAAAAAAGGGAGATCTCAGTGTCACCAAAACCTACAGGAAGATTACTCTCACTGTCATATCTGCCAAAGTTTACAATGCCAAGCTACTCAACTGTACCCAGCCAGAGACAGGAAAAAAATCTTGCATAAAAGCCAGAATGGCTTTCAAAGAAATGGATCAACATTTGCCCAGATTCTTACAGACCGAAATGTTATTGAAGGAGTTTGTGTACGGAACCTGAAAGCAGTCCTATTTGTAGACTTTTCTAGGGTCTTTGACTTGATACATAGAGGAAAAATGGAAGAAATACGCTTTGCATATGGTATCCCAAAGGAAACTGTCAATACTATCATGTTGTATAGAAATCTTCAATCTATAGTTTGTTGTCCAGATGGCAAGAATGAGTTTTTTGACATAGTGGCTGGTATCCTCCAGTGTGACACCTTGACATCTTACCTGTTTATCATATATCTAGATTATGTTTTATGCACCTCTGTAGAGGAGCTGAATGACAAAGGATTCACTCTTCTATCAGTCAAAAGCAGACTCTTTTCAACTGTAACTATCACAGATGCTGGCTGTGCTGGTGACTTGGTACTACTTACAAATGAAGTTTGTGATGCAGAGTCTCTCTTGTACAGCCTTGAAAGTACTGCTAAAGACGTTGGTCTCAATGTGAACTTGGACAAAACATAATATATAATGTACAATCAGAGTGGAAACCTTAACTTCACATCTGGAAAATCCTTGAAAAATGTTAATGGATTTACTCAGAATGAAAACTGAAAAAAAAGGAAGATCTGTCTGCAAGTGATATTCATATCTGAATCAGTAAAGCTTGGGCAGCTTTAAATAAATTATCAACGGTTTGGAAATCTAAGTTTTCACTAAATTGAAATGTAATTTCTTTCAGGTGGTTCTGCATTCAGTTCTGTTATATGAATGTAGAACATGGACTTAACAAAGTGTCTTGGAAAGAAAATTGTCAAAACTCATAAAAGAAGTGCTAAAAATGAGTGGCTTTAATGAAAAAAATTACATATATACCACTCAATAAAAAAGTAAACCTGACTGCTATGATACACATATCTCAAACACTAAATATAAATAAATCAAACTTTCTTCTTCATCAATACTTTTACAAAACAAATAAAAACTCTGATACATAAAAAGTAGATAGGGCTAATACTAAACTTATGACCATTAATGATTTTACTGATTATAGTATAAGAATAAATATGAGGATAATAACATGACTAACTGATTGTAGGACAGATGAATGGAGGACAGTTAATAGATAATAAATAACCTTAAGGGTCAAAGTGAAGTAGAACAACTGTTATCAATGCTGAATCTGATATTAAGGTGAGTTTTAATAGATATTGTACTTGGAAAAATTGGAAGAGTAATTCCATGGTTGGTGATGTTAAATTATTTTTTATCGATAATTCTCCTGTTAGGAGTAGCAAGAATGATAACAAGCGACAGACTATGTATTATAATAATAAAATAAACATTCTACAAGGAAATAACTAAGGATAGAACTTACACTAACAAAACTAAGAGAAAGAAATGTACTATGGTATAACCGTCTAAGTACATAATAATTAACATACCTAGCAATTTCTTTTGATGTCTTAATGGTAAATTTGCCACCTTGACATGGATACTATAGCATCTTTAAAAGAGATTTACAATGAAATTCTCTAACTCAACAATACCTAATGCAGTTTATAATATGAACTATTCCAATTTCTCTAAAATGAACATTACACTGAATGTAATCTTAACCCAAGAGAGAACACAGTTCTCTTACACATCTGCACAATAATAGAAACCTGGACCAAAACAGATACAGTACTATTTAGTCTAAAGCTAATGATTCTGAGAATAAAAATGAAAATAATTATCAGACATCCTTTCTTTCAAGCACCCAGTTTAATAATAGAGGTATATAAATGATTTCTAGCTTGACACTTAGTGCTGTAAACCATATACAAAATAGGAGTTGGAATAATGATAATTTTATTCATCCATATTCAGGCATTAAGAATACTACCACAAAATTTTTTACCTTGAATAGGACTTTCTATGTCAACTCTTTTACTCTTTTACTTGTTTCAGTCATTTGACTGCAGCCATGCTGGAGCACCGCCTTTAGTCGAACAAATCGACCCCAGGAATTATTCTTTGTAAGCCTAGTACTTATTCTATCGGTCCCATTTGCTGAACTGCTAAATTACAGGGACGTAAACACACCAGCATCGGTTGTCAATTAATGTTGGGGGGACAAACACAGACACAACACAAATATATACACACACACACACATACATATATATATATGCATATATACGATGGGCTTCTTTCAGTTTCCGTCTACCAAATCCACTCACAAGGCTTTGGTGGGCCCAAGGCTATAGTAAAAGACACTTGCCCAAGGTGCCATGCAGTGGGACTGAACCCAGAACCATGTGGTTGGTAAGCAAACTACTTACCACACAGCCACTCCTGCGCCTAACTAGTAATAATAGACATAAAAACAATCACAACATTAATACTAAAGGCACTAAAAATAGACACAATAGTAATGATGCTAATGTCATAAATACATCAATCAGAAACAACCTGAATAGCTGCATGAAAAATAAAGATATAGTAGGCTCTAAAAGGCACTCCAAAAAACGATTCAACCTCTGTAACTATAGACTAGTAACTCATTGAATCATGGAAGAATTGCTTGATATGTATTGTAATCTACAACAGTAAATATTACACATTGATTTTTGTTTAAAAAATGCCAAGCTTTGTGTAAGTAAATATTTAGTATAAAAAGAATTTATACATTAATACATACAACATAACTAACAAAATATAAGTGAAATTTAAAATCAACAGGAAAAGATTTCACTCTGGTGGAGTGTTCTTGCCCCTGTTCTAGTATATAAAGGTAATGAAAGGGGATGTAGAATTTGTACAATGAAAGCACTTAAGCAGACAACAACACACTGAATCAAAAGAATGAAAGTATAATTTCATGTGTCCGCAAACATTTTAAGATGTTTAAATTTTATAAGTCAACTATGAGTTAATACTAACAGTAAAAAAAAAAAAAAACAGAAAGAAAATAAATGAATACCAAACCACATTGAAACGTCTTGTTCAAAGATTTTGAAAGTATAGATATGAAACAATTTCCTTATCATCCATCAAAAAGAATTATTTACTATTCAACTTAAATTATTCTCCTCATTAATGTTAAATGGTTTTGCTACATATTGCTTATATATATATATATATTGACTGTAGCCTATATTTATACAAAAATTGATGAAAACAAAATGACAAAATGTCTAGCTATATATACTTGTGTGTGTATGTGTTTATACATTGATGAATGTGTAGTTTTTTGCATATTTATATCTTTAAAAGTGTTTGCATATCTTAGGAGATTATATAAACTTTTAAATTTCAGTAAGTTTATTTATTTTGAACAGAAATATACTCAGTAGTCAATATAGCTCATAAAATAAGGTGGTGAGCTAGCAGAAACGTTAGCATGCCAGCTGAAATGCTTAGCAGTATTTCGTCTGTTTTTACGTTCAGAGTTCAAATTCTGCCAAGGTCGACTTTGCCTTTCATCCATTCGGGGTCGATAAACTAAGTACCAGTTGTGTACTTGAATCGAGCTAATCGACTGGCCCCCTCCCCCAAAATTTTGGGCCTTGTGCTTAGAATAGAAAAGAATATAGCTCACAACATCTTTGAGCAAACAGCCTTGGAGTGAACAAAATGGAGATCATCATGTCAAAATGGTATATAAGCCTTCCTTTCAGCCAGCATTAACAGGTTTAGGGGTGTAAAGCACAGGAGAAAAGTGGCCGCAAATTACTGCCTGCATTGATTCATAATCCTCATACTTGGAACATCTGTGGACTTCTTTGCAAATCGTTGAGAGGAATCAAATGTCACATTCGACAAGCATTATGACAAAGCAAGTGTAGATTGACGGACCCTAATACATTGAAATTGACAGGAGAGTCCATCATATATATGTATCTGTGCATATACGTAGTTACTATATATGCCTCTATATATGTATGAATACCTCTCTCTCTCTCTCTCTCTGTGCATATGAATGTGTCTCTGTAAAAGTTACTATGCATATAAACATGTGTATAGGTACATAGGCACAGGAGTGGCTGTGTGGTAAGTAGCTTGCTTACCAACCACATAGTTCTGTGTTCAGTCCCTTTGCATGGCACCTTGGGCAAGTGTCTTCTACTGTAGCTTTGGGCCAACCAAAGCCTTGTGAGTGGATTTGGTAGACTGAAACTGAAAGAAGCCTGTCATATATATATATGTGTGTGTGCGTGTGTGTGTGCGTGCGTGTGTGTATATATTTGTGTGTCTGTTTTTGTCCCCCCAACATTGCTTGACAACTGATGCTGGTGTGTTTACATCGCCATAACTTAGCGGTTTGGCAAAATAGACTGATAGAATAAGTACTAGGCTTACAAAGAATAAGTCCTGGGGTTGATTTGCTCAACTAAAGGCGGTGCTCCAGCATGACCACAGTCAAATGACTGAAACAAGTATAAGAATAAAAGAATAGGTACATAGATAAGTATGTATATGCCTATATAGTTCTCTACCCATATATTTTTATAAGTGTATTCATATGTCTCTACATGTGTAGAGTACATATATTTGTAAATTTGTGTGAATTTGTTTATATGTTAAGCAGGAAATCCTGGTCATGGAGGGTTTTTTAATGATTAATAAGTAATACTTCACTGACAAACAAAATATCGCAAATTTTCAATTGAGCATAATACAGATATAGCAATCTACTGGCTAGTTTTATGGCAGTAAAGATAAGTTTAACTTCTATAGTAATTAACTCAAAAGCCACATTATATTTTGTGACACTAGCTAGAGGTGGAACTATTTAACTATATTTTTTTGTTTATATTTTCATTTTATTTTCAGTGTCTTTTCAGTTATATACATAAGAGAAAAACCAATAAGATAAGCTCCAATCATATAAAGATATTTAATGAATATATCCAGTGAAGATTATATGATTTGGCCTCATAACATTCATGGGAATATGTAAGAATATCACAAGCAAATTATTTTTGAACCAACTGCTCAGTAATATACACATATATATCTCAATTAAATTTGGGTATACATTTGGGTGGGTGTGTGTGTATTAAGAAACCGACACAATGTGGACATCTTCAAAAAGAAATTGGACACTTTTCTTTTCATGACACCATATGAAGTGACATCCTGGCATGAAGTACAAATTGGGGGCAGCACGTCAAGCTCTTTTAAGTGGCAACAACCAGGAAAAAAGAACATACAAGGGTAGTGATATGAAATCCCACCATCCACAATAAATAAACCAAGTAAAAGGGCTATGGAAATGGTACAAAGTTATGATGGTGATCCAGCATGAACAAAGCCAAATGACTGAAACAAATTAAAGAAATAAAAAATACACACACACACACATGTGTGTATATATATATATATATATATATATATGCACTGGTGTTGCTGCCATGTTGAAACACACTGTACATCCTGTAAAGTGGTTGGTGTTAGAAGGGCATCCAGCAGTAAAAACCAAGCCAAAACAGACAATGGAACCTGCTGTGTCCCCCAGCCTTAACAGCTCCAGTCAAACTGTTCAACCCATGCCAGCATGGAAAACAGACATTTAATGAAAAAAAAAAAAAAAAGGCATTGCATACAGATAAATTTTTTGGGAAATTATAGTGTGGCTTACAATGCGTTGCCTACCCATGCTTTTTAACTGAACTCAATTAAGCTTTGTAAGTGTTTGACTAAAAGAGGATTAGAAGCCTAAGTATTTGACAGCTAACAGTAGACTTGATCGATGTTAATGCCAAATGCATATGAGTAAAATTTGCATATGACTAAATAAATGATTATTCAAATAATAATCATGATTAGGAAATAGAAAGTGAACAAAATGAAAATATTGTTTAGAATTTCAGAAATGTTTTCAAAGTCTTTCAATGATGGCAGATGAATCAGACGTACTGTAATTTGTTGTAGGATATAAATAATATGACCACCTGCCTTTTAGTTCAAAAGATCGACACCTGGACTCATTCATTGTAAGACTGGTCCTTATTCTATCGGTCATTTTTGCCGAACCGCTAAGTTATGGGGGCATAAACACACATAAATCTGTTGTCAAGTGATGGTACAGATACAAACACAGACACAAACACACAAATATACATACATACACATATATATGTATATATATATATATATATATATATATATATATGACAGGCTTCTTTCAGTTTCTGTCTACCAAATCCACTCACAAGACTTTGGTTGGGAAGCAAGCTTCTTACCACACAGCCATGCCTGCACCTATACACACACACACACACACACACACACACACACACATACACACACATATATATATATATATATATATATATATATATATATGCACATATATATATATGCATATACGGATATATATATACGTATATGCATACACACACACACACACACACACATATATGCATATATATATATATATATATATATATATATATATATATATATATATAAAATATACAAGAATAAGGGCAGGGAATCGTCGATTAATAATAGAATTAATAATTAACAATTTTGCCAAGTAGTTCAGTATGAAAAAACCTTTATCGGTAAAACCATTTATCATCATAAATATACAGGGATTAGCATTGAGTTGCTTCTCCAACATACTGAAAATTTAGAAATAGCAGTCAAAGAACTGCTATTATATATATTAGATGAGATGCAGTTTGGGTTCGTGCCAGGTAAAAGCACTACTGATGCCTTATTTCTAGTGAGACAGTTGCAAGAGAAATACCTAGCCAAGGATAAACCTCTGTACCTGGCTTTCGTTGACATGGAGAAAGCCTTTGACAGGGTCCCCCGATCCCTTATCTGGTGGTCAATGAGGAAACTTGGGATAGAAGAATGGCTAGTGAGAGCTGTGCGAGCCATGTACAGAGATGCGGCCAGTAAGGTGAGGGTTGGAAATGAGTACAGCAATGAATTCCGGGTAGAGGTAGGGGTCCACCAAGGTTCCGTCCTCAGCCCCCTATTATTTACCATAGTCCTCCAGGCAATCACAGAGGAGTTCAAGACAGGTTGCCCCTGGGAGCTCCTCTATGCTGATGACCTTGCCCTAATTGCGGAGTCACTATCAGAACTAGAGGAGAAGTTTCAGGTGTGGAAGCAAGGTCTAGAATTGAAGGGCCTTAGAGTCAACCTAGCTAAAACCAAAATCCTAATAAGTAGGAAGGTAGATAAAACACAAACCCCTTCAGGTAGATGGCTCTGCTCAGTATGTAGAAAAGGAGTAGGTAGTAACTCTATAAGATGTACCCGGTGCAAGCTATGGACACATAAGAGGTGCAGCAACATCAAAGGCAGGTTAACTAGCAAGTTAGTTTTTGTTTGTGGCAGATGTTCAGGTGCAATAAAGACTGCAAACAAACAGGAAACAACTTCTATCTCATTCCAGGGTGAAAAACTAGAGGTAGTCGATAGCTTCCGCTATCTGGGCGACCAAGTTAGTAGTGGGGGTGGGTGCGCTGAAAGTGTAGCTGCTAGAATAAGAATAGCCTGGGCAAAGTTTAGAGAGCTCTTACCCCTGCTGGCGACAAAGGGACTCTCACTCAGAGTAAAAGGCAGACTGTATGACGCATGCGTACGAACAACCATGCTACATGGCAGTGAAACATGGGCTGTAACTGCTGAGGACATACGTAAGCTCGCAAGGAATGAAGCCAGTATGCTCCGTTGGATGTGTAATGTCAATGTGAATACCCGTCAGAGTGTAAGTATCTTGAGAGAAAAGCTGAACATTAGAAGCATCAGTTGTGGCGTGCAAGAGAGACGATTGCGCTGGTATGGACATGTGGTGAGAATGGAGGAGGATAGCTGCGTGAAAAAGTGCCACACCCTAACAGTTGAGGGAACCCGTGGAAGAGGTAGGCCCAGGAAGACCTGGGCTGAGGTGGTGAGGCAAGACCTTCGTACATTGGGCCTCACCGAGGCGATGACTACGGACCGAGACCTTTGGAAATGGGCTGTGCGTGAGAAGACCCGGCAAGCCAAGTAAGATCGTTGCCAGTGCCCCTGGACTGGTTCTTGTGCGGGTGGCACATGAGATGCACCATTTTGAGCGTGGCCGTTGCCAGTACCGCCGTTGCCAGTACTGGCTCCTGTAGGATTTTCGAGCGAGATCGTTGCCAGTGCCCCTGGACTGGCTTGTGCGGGTGGCACATAAAAGACACCATTTCGAGCGTGGCCGTTTTCGTGCGGGTGACACGTAAAAGCACCCACTACACTCTCTGAGTGGTTGGCGTTAGGAAGGGCATCCAGCTGTAGAAACTCTGCCAAATCAGACTGGAGCCTGGTGTTGCCATCCGGTTTCACCAGTCCTCAGTCAAATCGTCCAACCCATGCTAGCATGGAAAGCGGACGTTAAACGATGATGATGATGATGATATATATATATATATAATATATATAATATATATATAATAGCTATTATTTATATATATATATATATATATATATATATATATATATACACACACACACATAAGCATACATATTTACATACTCATGTATAGATACATATATACATATATTCATATCATATTGATGAATAAATGCATAGACAAAGTAGTACATGTTTGAATTTCTTCTAAAAATCCTTCATGGCATTATAGCAATAGTCAACATTTAGTAGTCGATTGTGTATGTTACACCAGTCAGCTGTATCCTATATTATATTACCATATATTATATTTTAGACTCTGCAACTGTATACTATATGATATGGTATTCAATACATATAAGGCTGCAAAGCTGCACTTTATACTATATACTATGTAATATGTACCACATCACACAGCTATACACTATATGTAAGTATGAGACCACTGAATAACATACAGAGAAAAAAATCATACATATTAATATTAATGACTTAAAAAAAAAAAAAAAAGAGAGAGAGAGAAAGAATGAGAGTAAGAGAAACTGGCAATTAATGTTAATGACTCACTTAAGGAAGGGAGATAATTTCAGTACATTAAGAAATGGAAAAAAAATTAACCTTTTACTTTGAGAAAAATCTGATCTTTGCTAACAATCTTTGATCTTAATCTTGCCATTATTTTATTTGAGTTATTTTCCTTGGATCAATTTTTTTGCGTTTTATTATACAAATTATTACTGTTGAAACCTATTTGTAAAAGCCAATATTTATTGATCTATATAGTTTCTCATGTCTATACTTCACTGTTGAAGTACAATAAGACTGAAACATCTCCACAGTAGCTGCCACTCTGTACACGAGTATGTGTGTCTGGAAATTTATGAAAATGTGATTTTATATATCTGTAGGAGTGCACGTATGCATATCTGCATATAAGATGTATCTGTGTGAGTAAGTTTTGCATGCATGTGTATGTATATATTTATGTATGTAAATATATATATACACATACATATATGTATGCATATGTATGTATGTATATATTTAGTTTAAACCAAGCATGCTCAATAGACACAGGCATGGCTATGTGGTAAGAAGTTTGCTTCCCAATTACATGGTTTTGGGTTCAGTCTCACTGTATGATATCTTGGGCAAGTATCTTCCTCTATAGCCTTGAGCCAACCAAAGCCTTGTGAGTAGATTTGGCAGATGGAAACTCAAAGAAGATGATCATATATATCATCATCATCATCATTTAACGTCTGTTGTCTATGCTGGCATGGGTTGGACGGTTTGACCAGGGCTGGCAAGCTGGAAGGTTGCACCAGACCCCAGTCTGTTTTGGTATGGTTTCTACAGCTGGATGCCCTTCCTAATGCCAACCACGCTGAGAGTGTAATGAGTGCCTTTATATGCCACTGGCACAGGTGCCATTTGCGTGACCTCAGTATCTACCACGACTGCAGTTTTACTTGGCTTGATGGGTGCTCTTCTGAAGCACAGCATAATGCCAAGTGGACTTGATCATTGCCTCCATGAGGCCCAACAGTCGAAGCCCGATATAATGTCAAATGGTCTATATATTATCCAACGTGTACAGTATTATATATCTATTACGGCTGATCTTACCAATTGGTTTTGCACTAGAGATTCAACAGAGTGTTAGGTAACAATCCAATTAAGTAAGCCTATACTCATCAGAGGTAACTGATAGGGAATGAAATCTATGTGCATGTATGTCTTTGCGTCTGTGTTTGTCTCTCACCCTCACCACCACTTGATAACTGGTGTTTGTGTTTATGTCCCAGTAACTTAGTGGTTTGCCAGAAAGGACTGATAGAATACGTATCATGTTTAAAATAAAAGTAAGAGCTGGAGTTGATTCATTCAACTAAAATTCTTCAAGGAGGTACCCAAGCTTGGCCACAGTCTGATGAGTGGAAACACGTAAAAGATAGAAAGATAAAAGAATTGGTTCCTTGTCAAAGAAAACTTTGGTTAATTACTATATTTTCTGTGATACAAGCTGAATTTTCCAGACCAAAATTTAGAACCAAAAATTGAAGGTCAACTTATAGACTTCAAAGAACCAAAAATCCCATGTGAAATGCAACAGAATTTTGAAGATAGCAATGATGGTTGAATATTTACACAATATGTTTACAGTATAAACTACATTGAATTTAATGCTGATAAATATGATATGTTTTTCTATAGAGGTTAAATATCAATGAAATATGGACAATAGTTGAACACGAAAATAATGAACCTAATGGAAAACAATTAAAATATGCAAGTGATGGATGCTTAGTGATGATAATGTTTATGTAGACCAGTGAAGAAGTTATCCTTGATAACTACAAGTCCAAGCGCCACAGTTGGAGACTGCCAGTTTAAAAGGTCATGAGAGAACTGTAGGGAGGAAGATAAAAGAGAAAGAGGGAGGGTAGTAGTAAAGGAGGTAGTGGAGGTGGTTGGGTTGAAAGATTTGAAACAGCAGTATAAAAATTGGCAGGTATGTATATAAGCTAACATCTCAGATGCAAATGACAAAAATAATGGCCATACAGATATAAAAATAAAAGAGAAACACATATATATATATATATGTATGTATGTATGTATGTATGTATATGTGTGTATATCTATGTATGTATGTATCTATCTATCTATCTATATATGTATGTATGTATGTATATGTGTGTGTATGTATGTAGGTATGTATGTATGTATGTATATATCTATCTATCTATCTATCTATCTATCTATATATATATATATATATATATATATATATATATATATATATATATATATATATAGTTAGATAGATAGAAAGAGAGGGGGAGAGAGAGAGAAAGAGAGATGGGAAATGATGGGGAGGATATACCTGAGGGAGTGGGGTGGAAAAATACAGTGTGAGTGTGGGAGAGGTGGATCAGTGAAGAAGATGAAAGAAAATGTAAAGTGAAATTGAAGATTAAGATAAAAGGAATCAAAGGACAGCAAAAACTGAAAACAGAAACCACACACACACACACACACACACACACGCGTAGTGTGTGTGCATGCATGTGTATGTATACATACATACAGACAGACAGAAACAAACACATGCACACTTATACATGCTCATACATATATACACAGACATAGATAGAAAGATATATAATGTAGAAAAAATGTTTGAAAAAAAATACAAGAACGTTTAATGATAGAAAAAGAAATAGTATTTATATTGAAAAATATTTTATTTCTCTGGTTGTTGTTTTTGTTTAGTTCAGAGGTCATTGAGTACAACTGATGTGACTTGAGACCTTCATACAGACAACAGCGTTGTTTATACAAACACCATTATTTTAATGAAAGAAAAATTCATAATTATTATTGTAACAATAATTTTAACTTATTGAAATGTGACCTTCAATGTTATCTGGATGCTGAGAGTAAACAGCAAGCAACTTTATGGTGATCCTCTTACTACTGACTGATAGCAAGAATATATATAACAAGTGGATTCGATCATGTTTTTGCCATATAAAAATCACAATTTGATCGAGTGTGCAAATTCAGTTGTGGTTCAATCAATAGCTGTTGTTCATGTAGCAGTTTGGTGGCATAACAAGAACTTCCACTGAACACAGCTAACAAATACAACTCAATTGAGAGCCAAGACTTCAGAGTGATTCAGTCCCTGGTGGTGTTCACTCTCCACACATAGCTGTTTTCACACCTACGTATTCAACATGGAACAACCAAAGAAGACACACCATGGCAATAAGAATATGTATCGACGTGTAAAGATTAGCTCAAATGTTGAATTTCTAACAAAATCTTTCTGCACTAGTCATATACATTGTTTTATCTGAATATTTCTTTACTTATATTACATGAACACCTATATTAATGCATCAATAAATTATGTTCATAAACTTAAAGCAGCCTTCCATCATCACCAGAATTTAAACTATGTCTTCTCTCACTTTTTCTTATCACTATTACTATTACTGCAGCAGTGGCCCTTGCACTTTGAAGTTGGCTAGTCTCATACCTCCTCCAGTCAGGTTACCCTGACTCATCTTTCATTTACCCACTTGTATACCACCTATGTATATTATGCCCACATACCTTACTCACAACATGAGCCTCTCTCTAGAATTCTCCCTCCCTCTTCATGTTTTCCTTGTGGTTGACGACTTGCATCTATAGAAAAGGAATGTTAATCATAGTATTTAATAATAATCACAATATATTGAAGGGTCACCAGTAAAGCACATTTTTCCAGACCAATTATAAGAAAGGAAAACAAAAACACTGCTGTGTACTGTCTGTGATACCAGTGTTGCCCATCATCCAAATTATGATTTAGGAACAACCACATGGGAGGGTGAACTATGGGTGTCCTTCCAAAATTATCGTTGAAAACATTATGGATAACAGTGGTGGTATGATTGCCGAAGAACTTAGGAACATAGGAGATGTGATGTGTCTGTCATTGTGATTGATGTAAGTGTAAATAGTTACTGTCGATAGATGATGATGTTGACGATGACATAGATTGGACAGATTTTCAAAAGTCTTCCAAATACCTTGCTTGAGGTGCCAGACATTGTCAGATGTTGTTTGTAAATGTTATGTCAAGTGATCTTTGATCTACCTCAAATAGCACATCAGTAATTTGGTATACTTATGTTAAGACAATATTTAATGGTAAGAGTTACATATATGTAGAGTTAGGAGCAATGGAGGTGAATGTATTTGTGTTTATAATTTAATCAGAAATGGAGGAGGGTGGTGGCCATGAACTGTGATTCCAATGCTTGCAACAAAGCAAACTCTGCCAAAAGCAACTAAGGACCATGTGTCAGTTTTCTGTGATCTTTGGTGCATACACTGTATATGACTTATTTGTCTTATAACTTTTATATACATATATATTTACAATAGGTCTCACATACACAAACATTTTATATAAGTTCAACATACAGGCATGGTTGTATGGTAAGAAGCTTGTTTCCCAACCACTTGGTTCCAGGTTTAGTCCCACTGCCAGGCACCTTTGGGAAGTGTCTTCTACTATAACATCAGGCCAACCAAAATCTTGTGAGTGGAATTGGTACACAGGAACTGAAAGAAGCTCATCGTATAATTATATATGATGAGCGTTTGTGATTTTGACTTTCACACATTCATGAGTAGAAAACGTAAGAAATTAATCTACATCTTAATTGTTAGACTAATATAATCATGAATATAATTTTAAGTGAGTATGATATCTTTTTTCCATCATAACTTGGATGAAAATATTGCTATGATAGTATAGCTTTTAAGAGCTCATTGGAAGTGTCATTCTAGTGCATTGTGAAGTCATTGTATCACAGTGTTGCAAATATTAAATTAAGTTTGAAGTACAAAAGAAGCTGATCAGAGGAAGTTTAAACTTTTTGGCAATCATTTAGCAAGTATTCTGAGAACATTTAATATCCAAGATCATATCAGTGTTTAACATTACCAAAGTATCTATACTGATCTTTATCTATTCCTTTGAACAGACCTGAATTAGATCAGCACCACACCAACCATGCAGAAACAGCTAGGTCACATGTGGGAGCTCACTGAGGTTAATGATGGCAATAAACTTGCTCAGCTCGATGAATCTGGTTTGGAGGCCTATGAAAAATTGTTCAGAAAACTCAACAATTTTAGGAGGAAAGACAGGCCAAATTAAAGATCCAAAAGACACATTCACCAGGTCTTTGTTGAAACAAACAGTACCATGGTGCAAGAACATTCCACAAAATAGAGCTCCTTTGGATATATGGATGAAGAACCTTTGAAAGAAATAGATTCTTTAGCGAATTATATTACATCAAAATCTGACGACTAAATGTGAGTTAGAAACATTTGGATTAGTTTTTTGCATCATAGTTATAATTACCAGGTAAATTTTTTCCAGATTTTTTGCAAAATGCAGATAATCTGTAACACATTTTGTCTAGTAAATCCTTCTTATTTATTTTGCTTCCTTATTTTATTACAACTGACCCTTGTCCTACCAAACCCACATATCACTTTGAAAAGTAAAAAAACTCTCAAAAGGATATTCTTGATATATTTAGCATTAAAAATTCAACCAAAATTTGATGAATTTTGATGGATAAAAATTATAGAAAGGTGTATCAAATATCAATCAGTTCTTTTGTAAAAAATGCAAAGGGCAACATTTTGGAATCTGATATTTAATTGGCATATATCTTAAATTTTCAAAATCCAATAGCCTTTAGATGTTATCTGGTGCCCTTTTTTTTTTCCCAAAAATTACAAAATTCATGTAAAACATGATAAAATTTGAGTAAATTTTACTGGATTTTAGGGATAAATTCCGTAACACCAACGATAACTTCACTGTTTCTGAAGGTGCAAAAAAAAAAAAAAAAAGAAAAAACACTAGAATTTGAATAAAACCTATTCTTAGCTGCCTTTCTTCCTTTGGATGACAAAAACAAACAAACAAACAAAAAAATTATTATTTATTTATTTTTTTAAAATAGAATTTTCAAGCCATTTTGGTGAATTTTGGCAGGTAAAATTTTGACACTGTTCACATATTGTTTATTTACAAGTATATCCCAAGTTCAAAATGCCATAAAATTTCTTAAAATTGAAATTTTGGTCAACTTTCTTTTTTTTTTTTGTGTTAGCTTAGACATTTATAGTAATTTTCAGAAATTACAACAAAGTATACACTTGGAGACCTTCGATTTTTTGAGAATGTTCAGCCTTGGGTTTGCATTACTCCTGTGTGTTCAAGGCATCTGGAGACATCTGTTATTCCTCCCTTCTGAACCAACTTGTCTATGTAACTATTGTTCAGCAGAAAGCTGGTAAGTTTCTTAGACATAATGCTGAAGAAAATCTTGCTCTCTATGCAGAGTAAGGAGATGATTCAAAATTCTCAGCTCTCTTTTCTCATGATTTGGCAACCTTCCCTCTCCTGTGAATCATCTTCATGGCCTTCCAAAGCCAATGGAATGCTTTTGCACAGTCCATTATATGGCACTCTGCTTTGGTTTGGTTATGAGTTAGATCTTTCCCTTCTTACAACATCTTCAGGTAAAGATCCTTCTAGTTGAATTTTATTGTTGGTCCTGGTGATGCTGTGACTTGTGTGGGGCTCAGTGGTTGGCCTCTCTCACTGTTACTGTAAACACTCATGACAATGTAAATATTTTATTTCATAACAATATAATTTTTTTTGTCCAATGTAAAATTTCTGTGTAGTCTGCTTCTTTATATATTTTTCACTACAATTCACCCTGTGGAAAACTTTTTTATTGAACCTTTTCACTATATGTATATATATTATAATTGTTATATGTCCACTTTCTATATTGGAATGGGTCAGAAATGTCCACATCGTCCAATTCAATTTTTATTCAGAATTCCTACCCTCCTAAACAGATGGGTTACCATATACTGCTCAATCCTTTTGGCGTCTTTGTTATAGATACAGCTTCGAAAATTTTAACATTTGTATAATTTTAATGAAAATATTTTAAAATTAAGTATACTCTTGATTGCTAAAACAGGAGTAGAAAATATTTGTCAGTCTAGCATACTGAGCCAATTAGAATTATGGCTGGATCTTGTTTTATGCAATATCTGTAGTCATATTTAAACTACTGAGGGTTGTGGATTGGAAGAATCATAAGAGTCATGTAGAACAGCAATTACTTGTGCACTTTTAAGTTCTGAGTTCAAATCCCACTCAGGTTAACTTTTCCTTTCATCCTTTTGTGGTGGGGGTGGGAGGGGGTCAATAAAAGAATTCCTGTTGAGTTCTGAGTGGGGGTTAATCTATTCCCCCCCCCTCCAAATATGCGGTCTTGCGTTCGTATTAGAAATCAATATTTAAACTGCTGCCCATCAGCCATTAGTGTAACAACTTTCCACTGCCAGTGAGTCTCATCACCTCTAAAACAAACAGTCGTAAAACAGCAGAAATATAAAATAATTTTGTGTTCCATAATTACATCCGTTGTAAGTTCTTGTTTAGACAGAACTCATTTGTCAACTTACAAACGAGAACATTATATAACAAGCAATTACAAAACTTCTTGTCTGCCTCTGTGTAAGCAGTATTGTGTATTTGAAAGTGTCTGCAAGTGTGTGTGTGTGTGTGTGTGTGTGTGTGCATGCATGTACACGTCTGTTTGTATGTGTAATACACATGTATGCGTGTGCTTGTTTGTTGGCAAGCATAATGGTCAATAAAAAAGTGGCGTATCTATTGCACTTTCTTTGATTTTTCTTGAGATTGTTATTATTGTTGTTGTCGTTGCTGCTGCTTTTGTTGTTTCTGTTGTTGCTGCTGGTACTGGTGCTGCTGTTATCATTACAGTAACAACTACACCTCTTATAAATTTGTGGCTTTGTTCCAATGAAAGAAATTATTATTATCATTATTGTTGCTACAACAACTACTAATACTTGTACTGTTATTTTCATTATCATTATCATAATATTATTATTATTATTATTATTATTATTATTATTGATGATGATGATGATGATGGTTATTATCATGATCATTATTATTATTATTATTATCAACAAGATATTCCTTATCATTATTACCAATATATATGATATTTAAATATATTTAAGAAGCTATAATAATTATTATCAACAAGAACGGCATTATAATCATCATTACTACTATTGCTACTGCCACTGCTGCTACTACTACTTATTCCATTTATTGACCTCTTATTGCCTGCCTTACCTCCCCCACATGTGGAGCTATCAAGCCTCTTGATATATTTTTCAGATATCTGACTTTGGTGCCAAATAAAATGGATTTCCTGATTTCTTGGCAGCTAAAAGTTTTGTGGATGAGTCAGCAGCAGGATGAAGCCAATATAATATTTACTGTAACAATTTAAAATGAAACAGTTTCATCGGAGCCAGACTAGTGAGAAAACATTCTGTTTCTCACCAACACCAACCAAGGAAGTAGACTGGAATGGACGAAACAAAGTTAGGATCTAGATACTACTTCATTTAAACTAATAATATCTGTATTATCTGAGGAAGGCATGGATATCTTGGAATAAAATTCTCCACTGTTGTAGATTTCTAAGCCTTTGTCTACATAAATCAATGATTTATACAAATCTTCTGTCTATTATAGGTGTAGGAATGGCTGTGAGGCAAGAAATTTGCTTCCCAGCTACAGGGTTCTGAGTTCAATTCCAGTGTGTAACAATTTGGGAAAATGTCTTCTTCTATATTCCTAGGCCTACCACAGCCTTATGGGTGGATCTGATAGACAGAAACTGAAAGAAGCCCTTTATATATATAGGCGCAGGAGTGGCTGTGCGGTAAGTAGCTTGCTTACCGACCACATGGTTCCGGGTTCAGTCCCACTGCATGGGACCTTGGGCAAGTGTTTTCTACTATAGCCTTGGGCCGACCAAAGCCTTGTGAGTGGATTTGGTAGGCAGAAACTGAAAGAAGCCCGTCATGTATATGTATATATATGTGTGTGTGTTTGTCCCCCCCAACATTGCTTGACAACCGATGCTGGTGTGTTTATGTCCCCGTAACTTAGCGGTTCGGCAAAAAGAGACCAATAAAATAAGTACTAGGCTTACAAAGAATAAGTCCCGGGGTTGATTCGTTCGACTAAAGGTAGTGCTCCAGCATGGCTGCAGTCAAATGACGGAAACAAGTAAAAGAGTAAAAGAGTATATATATATGGAAGTGTGTGTGTTTGTGTGTGTTATTGCTTGTTTGCCTTGGTATCAATTGACAGTTGCAAATGGGTGTCACCATCTTCCAAACAATGTCCTTCATTTCCAGTCTTTCATGAAAACATGTCCAACTACGGAGAAATACTACCTTACTTGGAAACAGGTGAAAGTTGGTGACAGGAAGGGCCTCTCTAGCTGTAAAAAAATCCACTTCACCAAATTCCATCTGACCCATGCAAGTGGATGTCAACTAATGATGATGACTGTTGCTAGGCATGCATTGCACCCTTTCAGTATTTTGTTACATTCCTTTATGAAATGAATTCAAATACTGCCAAGGTTAACTTATCCCTTTCATCTTTTCAAGTTAAAACCAAAGTTTCAGTCAAGCACCAGAAAGAATAAAACAGTCTGCTCTGACCTCTTTCCTTTTATCTTTGTTTTGTTTTCTCTTTTACTTGTTTCAGTAATTAGACTGCAGCTATGTTGGGCCACCACTTTGAAGAATTCTTAGCTGAATGAACTGACCCCAGTACTTATTTTTCTTTAAAAGCCCGATACTTATTCTATCAGTCTGTTTCACTGAACTACTAAGTTACGGGGGACATAAACACACCAACAACAGTTGTCAAGCAGTGACATTGGTGGGACAAACAGACACAAAAATGCACACACACACTGACACACACATATATAAATACAACAGGTTTCTTTCAGTTTCTGTCAATCAAATCCACTCACAAGGTTTTAAGCTATTGTAGAAGAAACTTACCCAGGTTACCTTAGTGGGTCTGAACTCAGAACCATGTGGTTGGGAAGCAAGCTTCTTATCACACAGCCAAGTGTATGCCTGAAAGTGTCTGCAAATATGTATGTATTTGTATGTACACAAATATGTATTAATCTATGTGTGAGTGGGTGGTGGACTGTAGTGATATGGTTGCAAACTGGCAATGAAAGAGCAGCATAACAACAGTAGAAGAGCAGCATAAAGGCAGTAGAAGTGCAGTGCCATGATATAGAAGAACAGTGTAATGGCAGTGGAAGAGCAGTATAATAGCAGTGTTATGGCAGTGGAAAAGCTGATGTCATTAACTCCACTCTACTCCATTCACTACAGCTTGTGGCTTTGTAACAATGGAGATGGTAAGAAAAGCTCGTTAAAATAGCATAGCACTGGATAAAATTCACTAAAATGCTTATTGCTGACCCTCCAGCTTCTAAGTCAACAATCACTATTAGGACACTAAATGAAAAGGTCACTAGCTTACTTGGTCACAAAGTCACTATGTCACAAGGTTACTAGGAAGTGTTTATTATTACTGGGTTTCGTTGTGTTCAGAAACTGCCAACTTTACATTTAATCTGTCAACATTCTGTCAGCTGAACAGTGAGGTCAATTGAACTATGAAGTTTCTCTTTATCAATCAGACTAACAGACAGACTCACACACACACACACAGACACACACACACACAAGGTGGTAAACTGATATATAAACAGGCATGTAGATAGGAAGATAGATAGACAGGTTGATAGACAAGTAAATAATCAGATAGATATATCCATCACCCTGTAAGATAGATAGATAGATAACGTATAAAAATGTAGACTGGTGGCTATACAGACAGGTACATACATACATACATACATATATATATATATATATATATATATATATATATATATATAGATAGATAGATAAATAGATAGATAGATAGATAGATAGATAGATAGATAGTGAGGCATTTCCCCCTCCATATTTTGAAGAGGTCTTAGGCCAGCAGTGTTGAGGTCTGAAGATATGCCATGAGGTCAAACAGATATAAACAGACAGCCAGTCAGACAGAGAGATAGATAAATAGACAGATAGTCAGATAGATAGCTAGCTAGCTAGATAGATAGATATGTTTCTTTATTGGCCACACAGAGCTGAACACAGAGGGGACAAAGTAGAGCTTTTCTTTTTGGGAAGAAGAGAAGAAAAAAGAAAAAAGTGGGTTGAATTCTGATCAAAAGGGATCGTGGAAAAGAAAAAAAAGAAAAGGAGCCGATCAATAGGGATCGTGTATCACAGAAATGTCAATGTAAAAAGGGAAAACAGATTAGGTTTATCCGTGGAAAGCAAAGCCTATGGAAAAGACCACGGTAACCTTGGGCAATAGTGTCATGTACAAAACACATTACAGTAAGTGGCTCTCTTTTTTCCTTTCCTTTTTGTTTTTGGTTCATAGGATTATGCTCAAGCGGGCTCTGTCATCCATACGTGCCATGCTTGCTACATTCACCCATCTTTTTTTGAAACATTCACTAGACAAAACTTCCCTCTCTACTCTCACCTTCCTCTTCAAGTGATACTTGAAGAAGTTGATGAGAGATTGACCAGAGAGGAAAGTGTTTGTCTCTAGACCTTTCAGATGCGTTCACCACACACATTCTTTCACCATATCCACAAGTACGATGAAAATGGCTCTTCCTTCCCATTTCAAGGAAGGAGGTACGACAACATTCACGATAGACTCAGTTGATAAGCATACTCGTCCCACATGCGATAGCAGGTCGTTCGATATAGGCCCACAGGTTGGAAATGGTTGGACACTGTATGAGTGCATGCAAGACGGTTTCATCGCTCTGACCACATCTCGGACAGGTTGACCCCGTGTTTCTCAAGCCATGCCTGTAGAGCTTATCCCGAATGGGTAGCGCTTCTCGATAGCATTAGATAGATAGATAGATAGAGAGATAGAGAGAGAGAGAGATAGAGAGAGAGAGAGAAAGATAGATAGATAGATAGATAGATAGATAGATAGATAGATAGATACATATATACATACATACATAGAGACAGGCAGATAGATAGATAGATAGATAGATAGATAGATAGATAGATAGATAGATAGATAGATAGATTAGATGTTTCATTTAATTGTAAAAGATATTGCATTACAAAATGATAGTTTACAATAACAGGTCCTCAATAGAGAGGAGGTCATATACAAAAGGAGTTCTGTTCTGAATATAAAGGAAAACAAAAACCAATACTGATATCAACAGTTTGGTAAACAGTAGAATGGTGAAATTAGTGAGATAACCAAATAAGTAATGCTCTTAGACTAAGCTGTCTTCTAAAATATTTCAATATTTCTGTTATAAAAGATAGAAATGAAAGGATGAAAGAATAAATATATTAAAATATTGACCTTGGAGACAAAGGTAAGGTAGATGAGACAAAACAATATAAGTATATGTATACATATGTATATATATGTGTGTGTGTGTATATATATATACATATATATATATATGTGTGTGTGTATTGCTAGACAGACATAGATACAACAAGCACATATATACATAAATATATTATATATATTTATACATTCATATATACACACAAACACACCTATATACGAGGGATGTGGCTCCATTAATCTTCTGTAACAGTCACCTATGATTTGTCTTTATCTACTTATCTTGTAGTTCAGATATTGATACCCAGTTTGCAGGGATGGAGGCGTAGTTCTATAAATGAAGAACAATGTGTCTTTATTCAGTTTTTACAATCTTTATCTCTATTATTAAATCATTGAACATTGTAAGTTTGGCAGAATGAAACATAAATGTATCCTTTTACATACGAAATATTGCTGTTTAGAATTGCTGGTCAGTAGAGCTTGGGGTGGGTTTGAATGCAATTAGTGGAATTGAGAGAGGGGGGGGGAGAAAAGAGAGAGAGAGAAAGAAAAGAGAGAGAGTGAGAAAAGTGAGAGAAAAGAGAGAGAGAGAGCAGTGGTGGTGGTGGTGTTGAAAGAAATTGGCTAGAATCATTAGAAATAAACATACTGTATGTTTGGTTCTAAGTGGAAAAGAATCCACTAATATTTCACATAGACCCTTTTTATCAAAAACTTAAGGGATCTGTCTCTAATGCAGTTTTGCCTTCCATGTAGGGTTTTCTCTCTAGTTGCTATTTAGCCCTTTAGCATTCAGATAACTATGTCAAATGTAATGGTTTACTTATCCTTATCCACATTGTCTTGTATTAGTCATGCTTTATCTTGGTTCTCAACCATTTCTTACCTGTGGACCTCTTTGATTCCTGTTTCACTCAGATGGACCCACATAACCATTTGATGCTTAACCCTCTTGGGACATCCAGGCCAAATAATCTGCCCAAGTGATACAAGCTGAAAGGATTTTAAGGCCAATCCATCAGCCCAATGAAACAAGCATTGTGATTGGCTAGTTTTGAAGTGCAACAGCCAATCAGAGATCATCTTTTTCAGTTCATACTTTTTTTGTTTTTCCACAGAAACATCATCATCATCATCATCATCATCGTTTAACGTCTGCTTTCCATGCTAGCATGGGTTGGACGATTTGACTGAGGACTGGTGAAACCGGATGGCAACACCAGGCTCCAATCTAATTTGGCAGAGTTTCTACAGCTGGATGCCCTTCCTAACGCCAACCACTCCAAAAGTGTAGTGGGTGTTTTTACGTGTCACCCGTACGAAGGCCAGTCAGGCAGTACTGGCAACAACCACGTTCAAAATGGTGTATTTTATGTGCCACCCGCACAAGAGCCAGTCCAGGGGCACTGGCAACGAACTTGTTCGTTCATTGTAGGCAAACTAATGGACAGAATAAGAAAATAATTCAGGAGAATAATTGACCTATCTCTGAACTACCATCGCCATCATCGTCGTTTAACGTCCGCTTTCCATGCTAGCATGGGTTGGACGATTTTACTGAGGACTGGTGAAACCAGATGGCTACACCAGGCTCCAATCTGATTTGGCAGAGTTTCTACAGCTGGATGCCTTTCCTAACGCCAACCACTCAGAGAGTGTAGTGGGTGTTTTTACGTGTCACCCGCACGAAGGCCAGTCAGGCGGTACTGGCAACGGCCACTTAGGTTTGTTATTATTACCTCCGCCTTAGCAAAGGCAGAGGTATTGTTTTCAGTTATGTCCAAGTCTCACAATTATAGAGCAGGGCAGAGAGAACCAGCAACCGAAAGACCTGAACCTTTGTCATTCTGCTCAGACAGCAGCAGTAACTGACACCCCTGTCCATTGAGCCTACAACCATGTCAGTGCTTCACTTGTGTGGTGTGATGGAGGAAAAAGATAACAAGAAGCAAAAGGACAGAATGAAACGCCAGGACCTTACCTCATCGACCGCGGCAGAGTAAACGATCGCTCCAGATCAAAACACGTCTTCCTCGTAAGCTGTCTGTCTTCTGACTGCCGCCACATGCTAGCTGTCGACCGCATGCGGCCGACTTCTAGTCTGACCCTTCCAGTCTGGCCCTTCCGGTCTGGCTTCACTTCCGTTTGCTTCATCTCTCTCCATCAACAACACATAGCTCATCACAGCCCATAACACCACAACTTGTATGCATTTTTTTCAATCCTAACAGAATGTGATTACTATAATAGTTTTTGTTGGCACTTTGTCGCTTACGACGCCGAGGGTTCCAGCCGATCCGACCAACGGAACAGCCCGCTCGTGAAACTAACGTGCAAAGTGGCTGAGCACTCCACAGACACGCGCACCCCTAACACAGTTCTCGAGAATACTCAGTGTGACACAGTGTGTGACAAGGTCGACCCCTTGAATTACAGGCACAACAGAAACAGGAAGCAAGAGTGAGAGAAAGTTGAGAGAAAGTTGTGGTGAAAGAGCACATGCTAATTTTATTTATTTACATGTATTGGGTTGTTTTAGGTTTTTCTTATTATGTTAGATACATTGCACTGTTTATGAGCTTTCATAACATATAGAGTTTTACTTACTAATAAAGTAGTTTTAGACACTTTATCCTATGTTTTCTACATGCACCCATTGATTTCAATCTCACCAGAAAAATATTTTGGACATTTTGGCTACACTTACCAAAACATTGTAAGTTGGAAAAGGACTAAAAAATCCTATTATATTTTCATAATGAAATATTATTAGGAATTGTTTTAAAAAAATTGTTAAAAGATTTTGTGTAGGAGTGGATATGTGGTAAAGAAGCTTGCTTCCCAATCACATGGTTTTGGGTTCAGTCCCACTGCATGGCACCTAGGGAAAGTGTCTTCTACTATAGCCTCGAGCTAACTGACCAAAGCCTTGTGAGTGGATTTGGTAGACGGAAACTGAAAGAAGTCTGCTGTATATGTGTGTGTGTGTGTGTGTGTGTCTACCATTGCATGACAACCAATGTTGGTGTGATTACGTCCCCATAACTTAGCAGTTTGGCAAAAGAGACTGATAGAATAAGCACTAGGCTTACAAAGAAGAAGTCCTGGGGTTGAGTTGTTTAACTAAAGACAGTGCTCCAGCATGGCTGCAGTCAAATGACTGAAACAAGTAAGAGAAATTGTTGAAGTATAACCAATTAATTGCACATCTCCCTATTTTTTTGTCTCTCCTCACCTGTTCTTTCTGTAGAAGAGTGTACACTCAAAATGTAAGACTACTATTTTTTCCTGAGTGTAAATCTATTACACTTAATTACAAAGGTGCATGGCTTAGTGGTTAGGGTATTCAGCTAACGATCGCAAGGTCATGATTTTGATACCAAGGGGCATGTTGTGTCCTTGAGCAAGACACTTTATTTCATGTTACTCCAGTCCACTCGGCTGGTAAAACTCAATTGTACCTGTAATTTAAAGGACCGACCTTGTCGCATTCTGTGTCATGCTTAATCTCCGTGAGAACTATGTTAAGGATACATGTGTCTGTGGAGTGCTCAGTCACTTACACGTTAATTTCAGGAGCCGGCTATTTCATTGATTAGATAAACTGGAAAAGTGGTGAGCTGGCAGAATCGTTAGCATGCCGAGTGAAATGCTTAGTGGTATTTTGTCTGCCGTTACGTTCTGAGTTCAAATTCCATCAAGGTTGACTTTGCCTTTCATCCTTTCAGGATTTATAAAATTAGTACCAGTTATGCACGGGGGTCAATGTAATCGACTTAAGCCCTTCCATAAAATTTGAGGCCTTGTGCTTCCAGTAGAAAGGATCAGATCAACAGGAACCCTCATTGACAAAACTGATGGAGTGCCAGTTAGTTAAACCTAATACATTTTGTTTGTTTTTTGGGGTTTCTTTTTAACCTCATCTCAGTGTTATTCATGATTTCATATCATATGATCATAAATGCTACTGCTGTGAGCATCATGTTATTTTTTTCAATGATAGTATAATCTAAAATTACATAATCTAATATATTGTTCATTATTTTGAAGATGGTAGAGTTAGGAATGAGCAACCTTTTTTGAGAAGAAGGCTGCATAAAACATGGCTCACCATCGAGCAGGCTGCACTACTATAAACGTTCAAGGTGATTTTTAAAATTTTAGATTTTGTTAGTAGAAATGAGTTGTGTCTCTGACCTTCACTGGCTCCGTAACATCAGTGAGGTGGATGCTACTACCATTCTGCTCAGACTGTTGCATGCTGATGATTACAGGAAAGACATGGGCAAAGAGAGAATTCCATAGGGATAATGTTCTGGAGTTAGGATGATGTGCAGTGGTTAGTGTAGGGCAGAGTGTATTGGGCAGAATAAGGGTGATGGAGTGGAGGAGAGGTGTGTGAGTTGAGTGTATTGAATGGTGGTGAGACAAGTTAGCTCCAAGGAACAGAACACTTTCTAGTATCAGTAGGAAAGCAGAGAGGGGGAAAGAGAGAATGAGAGAGAGAGAAAGAGAGGGAGAGAGAGAGAGAGAGAGAGAGAGAAAGAAACAGACAGAGATGATGATGAGAGAGCAAGCGAGAAAGAATGAGAGTGAGGAGAAAAAAGCGAGAAAATAAGAGAAAAATAGAGAGAATGAGAGATAGAGAGTGTGATCACAATACATTTGTGAGCCATAAGATGGAATGTGTTGGTGATTACATGCCAGTCTGTTGAATGGCCTGTTTTTTGTGGTGGCAGATGCTTGCTAAGATGTGAGTGTATGAAGCAGCACTGTTCCCGATGCAAGTGTGGGTCTGGGATATCTGTGAGTGCAGCAGCATTGATCAATACTCAACTGTGGGTGGCTGGAGAATGGTCTTATACATAATGCCAAACTCCTTTTCTCTTTATGTGAAAATAACATTATCCAATAAGTCTGCGAGCTGGCAGAATCATTAGCACACCAGGCAAAATGTTTAATGGCATTTCATCTGCTTCTACATTCAGAGTTCAAATTCCATAGAAGTTGATATTGCCTTTCATATTTTCAGGGTCAATAAAATAAGTACCAGTTGAGCACTGGGGTCAATCTAATTGACCTATCCCTCCCCCGAAATTGCTGGCCTTGTGCCAAGACTTGAAAGCAAAATAATATCACTCATTTTTTGTTTTCTGTTATCCTGACTCTATCAAGACTTTATTTAGTAAACTAGCTGTTAGGCATATGGTTTAGTACATAACCAAGGAACAATACTGATGGTGGGAAAGTATTTATGGAAACAGAAAGAAGAATGATATAGGGGTCATTCCTTATTTAATTTTGGAATAAATTGCTATAGAATAGCCTAAGATAGTAAAAATGCTGTGCCAATAGGTAATTTTTTTTATTTGCAATAATTTCATAGTTCAAGTTCCACTGGTACCACCATTGTATAACATTCCTCCAGGGTTGATAAAATATGAGGCAGCAATCTAGTGAAGTCAATTCAATCGACAAGGCCTTTGCCAACAAGTATAAGAAGAAATAAACTGCCTACGCAAAGAAAATCAATTAGTAACAGAATGATGCTAAGTTTGAATCAGTCAGCAGTACATTAATCTAACTTAACAAAATAAGGATTTCTCTGTCAAAGATTAGAATTCAATAGATTCAATAACTCAAAGAGAAACCCATCCAAATTATTCACAGATAAAGATTTAGAACAAAAGGAAACTAATAAACTTTCAAATTATTCTTTTTTTCTATTTTTTTTTCCTCAGTCTTTTCTCATCACATTTTGTAGAAAACTTTTCGACCAAAATCTGGTTCCTTCAAAAAAAGAAACATTATTGATTAATCATAGCAAACAAGTAGAAGCAAGTTTTTATTTTGGTTTTCATAATGATTGCATTATGTAACCTATCAGAACAGTAAATTGTTATGGATTTCTCCAGTTACATAACAATTTGTTCGACTGTTAATTTAAAATCCATGTTTTCATGCTAGCATGGGTTAGATATGATGCAGATGGGTTAGACATGATATAGATTAGTTAGACAATACTAAGAAGAAAAATAATTCATTTTAAAGTGACAAAAATAAATTTAAAGGTAATTTAAGGCAGTTTGCTGGGGTTGGTCTACAAAGTACATGAGCATTAAACCTCTTCCGCTCAACGGTCTCATTATCACCTGAGCCATAGGTCTGCTTGAATAGAGTTGAGTAGGAAGAGGGTCATGATAAGGTTCTTATGGCCCAAGTACTGTACTGAAGATGTATACACTTTACTACTGAAATATATTCTCATATGGTTCCCTCCAGAGATTGATTGATCCATAGGTGCAAGAGCGTTAGTGCTGCAACACCCTAAGGTACAACTTAGTGGGGCATTATAGCGTCTATTGCATTAAGAAGGCAAAGTGAGGTTGCTCAACAACCACACCATCATAAATGTTATTCACTGTATCAACTGTCTGCAGAGGAAGGCGGTGAGCTGGCAGAAATGTTAGTGTGCCGGGCGAAATGCTTAGCGGTATTTCATCTGCTGTTACGCTCTGAGTTCAAATTCCTCCGAGGTTGACTTTGCCTTTCTTTCATACTTTCGGGGTCGATAAATTAAGTACCAGTTACGCATTGGGGTTGATGTAATTGACGTAATTGACTTAATATCTTTGTTTGCCCTTGTTTGTCCCCTCTATGGGCAATAAAGAAAAAAGAAACGTTAGCATGCCGGGCAAAATGCTTAGCAGTATTTCGTCTGTCTTTATGTTCTGAGTTCAAATTCTGCCGAGGTCGACTTTGTCTTTCATCTTTTCAGGGTTGATAAATTAAGAATCAGTTGTGTACTGGGGTTGATCAGAGCAGCTGACTCCTTTCCGTGCCAGTGGCATGTAAAAAGCACCATTTGAGCATGATCATTACCAGCGTCGCCTTACTGGCACTTGTGCTGGTGGCATATATATATATATATATATATATATATATATATATATATATATATATGTATATATATATATATATATCTATCAGAAATATGGATGAGAAAGGAATAGACAATTATCTTATCAAGATAATCATTTATTCCTTTGTCTTCTATTTCTCTCATGAGTGTGTACCCAACTAACACTTTATTCCGCACCATATGTATATTGAGTTCTACACCAGGTTACTAGTACTGCAATGGCTAAGTGAAATATACATACATAAATACATTCATACATACATACATACATATATATATATATATATATATATATATATATATATATATATAGATAGATAGATAGATAGATAGATAGATAGATAGATAGATATAAATATTATTAACCTAATATCTTGAAAAGTTAAAGTAAAACTTAGCATTCAAACCTATAGACATCAATGAGGACTGAATACAAAATGTACATCACACATACACATAAACATACAGACATATACATATTTACACCCATATGCCGACATATGCAAATACAGACATACACTCATATGCACACACATACACACACACACACACACACAAACACACACACACACACACATTAAACACCCACATCAGGTGAAACACAATGCTAACTAAATTGACATGATGTCACATCAGATTAATGTGATCAGTAAAGCTATAAGCTCCATCATCAGTTTCTACACTGGAAACTTCCCCTTCACTACCTGCCATAAGGTCAAGCTTTCTCCCCTCTTTACCTTAAATTTCAACTTTTGCATGACCCTGCCGCTTTCTTCAGTTGCTGCAATCCCTTAAGACTTGCTATTATGTCAGATATATCAATCATGCTTAATCCCCCATGTCTGTCACGTCTATCTCTTTGCCTCGTTTTACTATTAAACAAAAGAAGATAGAATTCTTCAGTTACTTCAGTTTATTTTTGGTAATTTTCTCTTTTGTTTCCAGATGTTTTATTTTCGATCCAATACTAGGAATAAAGTGTTGCAAAACATTTAAATATAGCAAAGTTTCCCAGCCTGTTTAGAAGTAAATACATTTCATTTAATTTTGTACCCTATCAAGTAAAAACATCAGAGGAATTGCTGTGATATGAAACCATCATAGAAGTTTGAGTAGTAGTTCATGTAATTCTTTGTTGTCACAGTCCACCTAGCTGCATGACAGGCACATTAGATGTGAAGTGAGATAGACATCTGAGAAGAGACTTAGGGAAGGTGAACCAATGAGAGAATATATTCATGGTTGCTTTATCTGCTAGAAATAATTGACAAATCTCTCTCAAAATCATATCCTTACTATCTTAGAAAGAAGAACAGGTTAGCTAATGTGGTTCTGTGTGTACTGTGCATCAAACAAAGACAGGATTGCCATGAATGGAATGCCTTTGGTCATAGATATACTAAGTCAGGGGTGATTTGGGGTTAAGAAATTACAAAAGCATCAAAGGAAGATTAATCTCCCACTTGCTTAACACTAAACCAGAGTTTGAGTATAGGCCCTTAAAAATCCCTTTGTATTTAAAAGATGTCTTTATTTATCTCTGAGATGAAGAAATGTTCAGGATGTTGACCAAAAGATCAAAAGATTGAATTGTTGGATTTCCACCAAACTCCTGACAAAAATACTTAACTGCATATTGCTCAGTCAGCTGAGCTGTAAACAGATACCATAAAGGACTTTATCTCACTACATCTATCAGAGGGAGAAGTATATTACTGTACCATTGATAAATATTTGATTACATCATAGTATAGTGCTGACGACAGATGCCACATGGTGGTATGTCTTAATAAATAAGACAGAATGTACTATTGTTATATGTGTTTGATTCCAAGGTAGTATAATGGAACTCGACAAACAAGTTGAGGGCTGACAGTTCAAGTGTTGTCATGAAGGGACCAAAAGGCTGAGACAAAGGAACCAGGTCACTTAGCCGTAACTAGCCATTAATTAGTTAGAAGAACATCATGCTGTAAGCTGTGGAAATGCTGTACAAATGATGAGTGTTGTATTTGTACATCTAAATCCAATTATGGCTTCATAGATAACTTATAGTCCAGCCCCTGCTAGATTTATATCCAAAAGTTCAGCACCTCCTACATTTATGACTCAGAGTCAAACTCCATGCTACATACAACTGACAGGTACTGCTCATTTTTGCCAGGTGGGTGGACTGGAGCAATGTGAAATAAAGTGTCTTGCTCAAGGATACAATGCACTGCTAGAAATCAAACTCATGGCCTAATGATCATTAGCTGTTTACCCTTAGTCTCTACAAAAATGTAAATAAGTGTCACCAGTCATTTGTCTTTCAGCTCCAATCTTCTAGAAAAAATATCTAGTATTAGGGAAATATTCTTTTGTTTGAAAACAGCTGTGGGTTGGGAGACAGAAAGGGCACCAGGCCATAGGCATTCTACCTCAATAAATTCCAATGGATCCATGAATTATGGAAAAGTGAATATTAAAATTATGATGATGTTAATGAAGGAGGAGGATGGCAAAAATGGTATTGAAACTGACTGTGATGAATAGTCCAGAGGATGAGAGAAATACTAATAAATATTACACAAAGAACTAAAAGAAGCAAAATTTTTTTTTTTAATAAGTAAATAAAAGCGCCCACCATGAGAAATTCAAAGATGTGGCTGAAGAAGCAGCACAAAAAGTGAATTGCACAACTCTGTAGAATATTGAGGGTCTTTGACTAGAAAACACCCAAATAGATTAAAATCGGTAAAAAAAAACAAAAAAACATCAGCTTGGCAATAAATGAGAGAATGACAAAACGTGGGGTAAAAAGTGGAATCAACTTACATTGACTGTTCAACAGACATCCATTTACATATAAACATTTACATTCAAATTGCAGCAACCAAACTTAATGTGTACATTGAGCTGTCTACAAAGGATAGGACCATAAAAATCCTGAGGGTACTGAAAAATAGAAAAGGCAACAAGACAAAGTAGAATCTCACCTGAAGCCCTGATATTGACACCATCACTGATTTGTTATGTCCCCAATTGTAGGAGATAAGCAAGAAAGGCAAAATGCTGAACAGTGGAAGAAAAGCAATTTGGTAATACCTCCCAGAAAAGGGAGAGCTTATTGAGAACAAAAACTGATTTCTATTTGTACCCAACAGAGTGCTTACATAGATCATTCTTGAGAGAGTGTAAAACAGCAAAACACATGCCAAAGGCATAGCATGTACCATTTTAAAAAGGATATGTCCTGCACTGACCTTTATTGAACAGTTATAAGAATTGTAGGTTTCCCTCATTCTTGACTTTATTGGCTTTGGAAAAGCTCTAAAGTGAATTGACAGGAAAATTATTTGCAGTCTACTTTATCATAACAGAATCCCCAGCGCATTCATTAATATCATTCAACAGTTGTGCATATGCCCATTGGCAAGTGATACTCAATGAGTGATTGTTGAAACTGGAAGGAAGGCAGAACATCTATTATCAACAGTTGTCTTCTTGATGGTCATTGACATGATGACTTATCAAACTATGAATATTGTTAAAACAGGTATACAGTGGGCATAAAAGTAGTTACTAGAGAGTGTGGTAAAAATATGTTAGCTGTTCCAGCATGTTCAAGACTTTTAGAAAAAGACAGACAAAATAACAGAGATAGCACTGAAAACAGATTAGAGAGCATTATGAAAATTCAGGGAAATGACCCTCGTTCTGACTTTATCATTTACCATTTATCTTTTACTTATTTCAGCATTAGACTGCGGCCATGCTGAGGCACCACTTTGAAGAATTTTTTTTGCAAATGAATAGACCTCAGTACTTATTTTTTCCATAAAGCCTAGTAAGGCAATTCCCTTTGAATGGAACCTTTAACCCATATATGCCCATAAAAATAATGAAGTCTTAAAATTTCACTGTATTTAGATTAAGTGTTATGGTAAACTTTCATAACCTGGAAGTGAAGAACAATATACAACTGTTAGCTATGGGTGTCGACTACCTATTGATTACCTATGCTCAGTCAGATGCTTCCCAGCAAGTTCATGTCCAAACAAGTAGGAGCAGGTTTTGCTTTGCGAAAACGCAACCAGGGATATATATGGGTTAAGGGAAAAGGAAATCAGGTGAACTGAGAATGACTTGGAGATCAAGAAAAGTGGGGATAGAGGAAGACATGGATGATAAGAAACTAAGTAAAAAGAATAGGAGAGGTCTGCTCAGTTAAATTTGACCTGGATCTAAACAACATCCTTCACACAAACATATATCCCACAAATACACATAGCCACATACCTCACAAACATATACATCACAGACACATATCATATAGGTACATAGTCCATAAACATACATTTCACAAGTGCACATCTCACAAATATATATATTCTTTTACTTGTTTCAGTCATTTGACTGTGGCCACCCTGGAGCACCGTCTTTAGTCAAATAAATCGACCCCAGGACTTACTCTTTGTAAGCCTAGTACTTATTCTATCAGTGTCTTTTACTGAACTGCTGAGTTACGGGGACGTAAACACAACAATATTGGTTGTCAAGTGATGGTGTGGGAACAAGCACACACACACACACACACACACACACACACACACATGATGAGTTTCTTTCAGTTTCCATCTACCAAATCCACTCACAAGGCTTTGGTCGGCCTGAGGGTATAGTAGAAGACACTTGCCCAAGCGACCATGCAGCGAGACTGAACCTGAAAGCATGTGGTTGGGAAGCAAACTTCTTACCACACTGCCACTCCTGCACCTATATATATAATGTATATATATGTGTGTGCGTGTGTGTGTGTGTACATATATACACACACACACATATATCATAAATGCAGCGCATACACATACCCCAATACACACACACACATCTCACAAACACATACTTTACAAATACACATCACACAAGCACATATCTCATAAATACTTATCCTGTAAACACAAGCACATGCGTACACACGCACACATTTGTGCACCACACAAGCATATACCTCACTAACGCACATTTCGCAAATGCAACCCACACATCTCATTACAAACACGCATCTTCTAACCACTATCCACAAATACACATTAATAAATATGCATATCACAAACTGACATCTTAGAAACACATGTACATATTATCAAATTTAGAAACATTATCAAGCAGTAAATGTAAAAAATATAAATAAAGAAACTTATATTAAATCAATAAATAGAAATATTTATCAAATATGTGATCAGACCTATTGACTTTTGCCTATAGAAATCATGCTTTCTTTTTCTCAAGAGCTAAGCGAACTAATGTAATGTGAAATACAATATCCTGTTCAGAAATTCAATGCTGTATCATTACTAGATTTGAACCAGCAACCCTTAAATTTGTGGTTCGAATGAAATGGAATGTAATGTCAATTTATGACAATAGTCCTTTGACTGAGACAGCTTGAGAGATCAATAACCCCTTGTACAGAACCTCTGTACAACATAGGTTACATTCCTAGAATATCTGATCAAATTTACCAAAGACTAGATCATCTCAGACTGGGAGAATTAAGTGTGCTGAATAAAGACACAAAAGAATGCCCTGAGCCCCCATAGCTGCTTTTATAATGTCCTACCATTTCAGTCCTTTTACCATTTTGTCATGCATACATCAAGAATACGGTAAATATGTCTTTTATGGGGTAAAATTTCTTCTCCTTAAGTCCTTTAAAAGTCAACTCACTAAATCAGCATTTGCAGTCTTGTAACAAATGTCACACATTCTCTTGGCCTTTATATTGGAAAACTGCCTTTCAACAATCATTGTGTGTGTGTGTGTGTGTGTGTGTGTGTGTGTGAGTGCAATTACAGGGATTGTCAAACAACTTTGTAATATTGGCATCCACTAGAAGTGCATTCATTCTGTAGAGTATTTAGAGACAGTAAATGAAGGTAATACGCAAATTGGAAAATCTGGAACAAGGAATATTTGTTGCAAGAATGTTCCAAAAGTATTGTGGAGACTTTCTCACACACACACAAATTCACACTTTTGAAATGTATACACCAATTTACAAGCATACATACATATACAAACACATATAGACACACAATTAAATATGCATTTATAAACACATGTACATACATGCATTTACAAACACATATAGACAGATCTACAAACATATACCTATACACACAAATGCACACATGCACACACACACACACACACACACACAAAGAGATAAAGAAATTGGAATGAAGATATTAAAAGTCCATTTCTAAATTTATGAATGATGTCCAGTAATCTAGGCATTTGTACTTTACATATATGCCTGTGCGCATGTATAAACAGATAGATAGATAACTGGAGTGTACAGTAATCTCTCGACTATCACAGGAGTTACATTCCAAAACCTCCTGTGATAGGTGAAAATCCACGAAGTTGAAACAGTACTGTACTGTATATATTTTTTATCATTTTTATAATTTGCATATGTTTATTTTATCATAAAAGCAAAACAATACCACACACTCACCTCCCGAGTTTTGTTTTCCATACAGTACGTGCAATTCTTTGTTTACTCATCCATGGTACACTACATATTTTCTTTTAATATATTTTAATTAATGTGTTTATAATGGAAGGAAAGTTTTTATGATACTTTTGGGGTATCTTCTTCCATAATAATTATTCTGTTGATTCAAGGAGCTGGAAATATGAAGAATATATATCATCATCGTTTAACGTCCGCTTTCCATGCTGGCATGGGTTGGACGGTTTGACTGGGTGAGCCAGATGGCTGCACCAGGCTCCAATCTGATCTGACAGAGTTTCTACAGCTGGATGCCCTTCCTAATGCCAACCACTCTGAAAGTGTAGTGGGTGCTTTTACATACCACGGGCACAAGGGCCAGTCAGGCGGTACTGGCAACAGCCATGCTCAAATGGTGGTTTTACGTGTCACCTGCACAGGAGCCAGTCCAGCGACACTGGCCATGCCCTCGCTCGAATGTTGTTTTCCACGTACCACCGGCACAAGTGCCAGTAAGGCAACGCTGGTGCCAATATATATATATATATATATATGCTCGCATGCATATATGCGTGTATGAGTGAGTAAGTGTGTGTGTGTATAGGTAGTTAGATAAATAAACACAAATCTGTTCTCAGTAAATAGGCCTTAATGAAGGTAAAAGTAGAGCTGCACTTGGCCTTAATAACGGTAGAAATGTATTGGGCCTTAGTAGGGGTGACAGTTAAAGGTGTAGTAGGCCTTCATGAAGGTGACAGTTACAAGGGCATTGGGTCTTAATGAAGATGACAATCGATGAGAGTGACAAAAGAGATGTACCGGTCATTAATGTGGGTGACAGTTAGAAGTGTATTGAGCCTTAATGTGAGTGAGAGTAGAAGTGCAATGATATGTAATTAGAGTGACAGTAAAGTTGGAGTGAAGCTCAATTAGAGTATGAATAGAGGTGCAGTGGACCTTAACAGAATGAGTAACAGAATGGGTTTATTTCAAAGCAAGGATAACGGGGAAGCAGTCCATTGGGAACTCCAAAGGCGGTGGATAAGGTGGAATGAGGGCCAGTTATCAAAATGATGGCTATAGTGGTAATGCAAGATGGGATGTTGTTCTTGTTGTTGTTTAGCCCTAGGCCAGTGCTTAGTGAGTAAAACCTATTATCAATAAAGTCATTCAAGTAGTGATTATCCTGTCTTCTTATCAGGAATAGTGTAGCCTTCATGACATTATCCAATGTTTCCTGTTTTAAGACGGTATCAGAGTGCATATGGATTATGATGATGATGACGACGACGATGATGATGATGATGACTGTAAATAGAATCATCATGATGACAGTGGTAATGATGATGACGATGATATTGATGATGATATGATGATTGGTGGCGGAAATGAAAAATGATAATTGTGGCTGTGATGAAAATGATTATGATGATGATGATGATGATGATGATGATGATGATAAAAATGTTGATCATAACAAAAGCAATGAATACTTTGGCATCTACCATTGCAGCTGTTGTTAGTGCTGCACCTTCTGCCGCTATCCTGTTCCTATCATTATGATTGCTATTCCTATAGTTTCTATTGTCCTTTTTACTGCTGCACTTGTTGTTGTTGCTGCTGCTGCTGTTGTTGTTGTTATTGCTGTTGTTGTCATTATTACCCCTGCTACATTTGTTATTGTTGTTGCTGTTGTTGTTGTTATTGTTTCTTGTTTCTGCTAGGGTGGGTTTTTTTTTTTGTTTTTATTGTTGCTGTTGCTTGTTGTGGTGACAATAATGCAACAGTAATGAAAACATTGAAATAGAGAAATACAATTTTAATAAACATGATGGAATAATTATCACCAATTAAATTATCCTCTCAATTCAAAAATTTTTTCCTCTATTTTTGCTTTTCACTTCAATTATTTATTTGCTTTTTACAATTTTTTTAAAAATTTACCTAGTTCTTTTTTTCTTATATTTTTGGGCAAATTGTCATGAATTTTTAAAGTTGTTTCTGAAACACTAATTAAGAATATCACTATATTTATGTATTTAGTCAGTTATATATATATATATATATATATATATATATATTTGTTTGTGTATATATATATGTGTGTGTGTGTTTATAACCAAATATGTACGTACACACACACACATATATATCATCGTATAATATTTATTATATACACATAATACACACACCTACACACATACGTTGTATCATTATATTTATTCATTATCTGATAGACCCTTTCACACATCTCTTACTCACATACAAAACTATAAACATACATGTCTACACACACACACACACACACACACACACACACACACATGCATACACACCTATGTATGTGTGACGTGTGTGTATAGATGTGCATCTGTGTGTGTATATATATATATATGTATATATATATATGTATGTACGTATGTGTGTGTATATATATGTGTATGCGTGTGTGTATATATACATACTTATATATATATATATATATATAGATGAACACACGTGATGTGTATGTATGTTTGTATATATATATATATATATATATATATATATATATATGTGTGTGTCAGTATATTTATATTATTAATATTTGATTGTATGTATAGTTTTATATAAAACAAATATTAAACTGAAGGATGAATCACTCAATATTTTCCAGGAGAGTAACACATTCATTTTTATTTCTACAAAAAATAAATTGATAGTTTCATCAACATGACAGCTATGTGGTCTTTATCGAACTATATAGCCCAAATTTCCAAGTAACTGTCTGTCTTTGCTTTGTAAAACTAATACATGTACATACATTTACACACACACACACACACACACACATGCATGCATGCATGCACACATTTATATCAATTCACCAAAATTCAGTTGGTTTGTCTCACTTGCAGTGTATTCAGATCAATCAACGAACTCTGTAGACTGACCTGTATAATAGCTTTGCAGACACAGTCAAAGCAGTGATGATGGTTGAACTGGAAGGCGATATATTCCAGCAAGTACATTTATTGGAAGCTCAAGACATGGTAAAGCACTATCAAGGTGCCATGGTCATTGTAAGGAAATTTGTAAAGCCTACATTATTTGTCACTTTCATCTGCAAACCAAAATGAGAAGAAATAACAAGAGAGCTAAACACTGATCAAACTGTTGTGAATTGTCCTGAAATAACTGCGTGAATTTTCGAAACAAACCCGCATCAACTTCTACTGGACATCAAATCTAGAGTTTTGGAAAAGTTAGTGGCCGGTGTGAACACAACTGAATTTCAAAAAAAAAAAAAAAAAGTGGTCTATTACACTGTCACTTCCTATTTACAATAGAAAACAGTCACAATGCATAGCAAGAAATCAACAAAGTTGTTTCTGCTGAACTTGCTAGCTGAGAAAATCCAAACATGGCTGCTCTATATATTTCGGTGAAGGAGCACATGATACACAAACCATGTGGAGAGCATAATGCAATTTCACCTTGCATCATAAAAGGATTCTGCAGAAGAGTTATCCCTGTGAATTCCATTCACAAATTATCACTAACGATGAATGTTATCCACTGTATTGGTGACAAATCCCAGCTGAAGGAAACCATACTGCCTCTGTGAGAACTGGAAATAGGGACATCGATGTAGATAACAGACACATAGTTCCCTGTTTTGCCTGGCTGCTGCAGAAATGTGAAGCTCACATTAATGTTGAGTGGTGTGTGTCAATCAAAGCTGTATAAATATATATTCAAAGGAGCAGACCATTCTGTAATTTCTCCAGAAAGAAAGCAAGGATGGATTTGTACTGATCTTGGTGATGCAGCTCAAAACAAGATCATGAAATATGAAAATTACAGGTACCTTGAATCGTCTGAATCATGCTTGAGACTTTCTGAGTTTCCAATTCAACAAGGAAGTCTTTCTGTTGAATGCCTTTAAATTCACTTGCCCAATCAACATGTAGTTTTTGATATAAACAGCCCAGAATATGCTTTGCAGCAAGCTCAAATAACTAAACTCACTGCTTATTTTGATAAGAATCATGAAGATGCAGAAGCAAGAAGTATTCTTTATTGTGACTTCTCTGATTATTGTACATCGAGTAAGACCTAGAGAAGGAGAGTAAGAAGGAATAACACAGACAATTGGTAGAATGTACACAGTCTATTTGTCTTAGGATAACTCTTCCATTTGAGATTGTTGCTTCACCAGAAGATCAGAGCTACAAATTTTGAAGACCTGCTGATAGTTGATAATGCAACATGTGGATGTTTTAAACATGGATGTCAGGCTATGAATCTTCTTGAAAATGAGCCTGGAAGAGCACGTGTATATGCATGAGGTAACCACAACTCATTCTGCTAACCAGCTTAGAAGGTTATTTGAGACAATTCTTCGCCTCTGTTGTCCATCTGAGCCTCTAACATTATACAACATGCTCCATAATAATCTGTCTGAAGACTTTCTGTGTCACAGAAAAGAAACAATGATGTTTGAGCATGCAACAGAAGTGGCTGTTAAATGACATCTTGTGTGTTCTGGATCATCAATTAATACAATATCATTGTTCAACAGTTGATTATGATTTATCTGCTGCAAATCACCAAGAACAGACTGCATCTGTCAATCAAGATGAAACAAATCCCTCAGCAAAAATCCTACTACACTGATCACATTGACATGTTTAACAATTAACAGAGGATTGTCTTTGAAATAATCAAAACAAAAATTGACTCCAATTAAGGTTTTTTTTAATTTATTGAGGCTGGAGGAGGAACAGGCAAAAGTTTCCTGTTAAACTTGTGTTTACAAAAAAAAAAAAAGAAAAGAGGAATCACCCTCACTACAGTTTCCTTTAGTATTGTGGTGACACTGATAAGGCTCAGTGACACTGTTTCTTCCTGCTTCATGTTCCCCATTCTAGTAATATCAACTCCAACATGTCATGTGTTGCCTAATGATGCAACTGGATGCCTTTTATATGAAGCTCAGCTGTTGGTAAGGGATGAAGCCCCTATGTGTCCCAGACATCTTTTTGAAACTTTAAATTGCACACTTCAGGATGACATGAACAATGAACAACTCCTTGGAGGAAAATTATTGGTCCTTGGTGGAGATTTGTGATAAATTCTTCCTGTAGTTCACAAAGTCACTCAACCTTCACTAATTAATGCATGCATAAGTCATTGCAAAGCATTGCATCTACAGACAAATATGAGAGTTCTAAATTGTCTAAATAACAATGATATACAAATAATTAACTAAATCATTATATGAACTGGCTGTTGGAACTGAGCAAAGTAAAGACTCCCAACATCATTGATGGTGATCTTTTATTTAAAGATGCCACTGTATTCCCCACTTTCCTTGTCTGTAAGTTCCAAAGAAAAATTGATTGAATTTGTAGATGATTTACCAGCGAACTACAGAAATGGGCAATGAATGTCTTCAAGAGTATTTTAACAACAAAAATACATATAAGTTAATAAGCTGAATAATGACATTATGGGAAAACTTCTGGGAAATGGAATTATATTAAGAAATATGAATTCAGTGGCAGAAGAAAATCAATCTTTTTTCTATTCTCCAGAATTTTTGAATTCAGTAAGTATATGTGGGCTTCTTCCTCACACCATCAAGATCAAGACTCCAGTAATGCTATTACAAAATATAGATCGCACTCAAGGCCACTGAAATGGTACTTACTTCACAGTACTCAATTCTATTGATGCTTTACTGACTTTGAGGGAACTCAGTGGTGTGGATAGTGGAGCTGTGCTGACCATTTCTAAAATTCCCCTTCAGCTCTCTGACACAGACTTACCATTCACCCTAAATAAGAGTCAAAGACAAAGTTTAGAAAGATGTGAATTATATCTTCCTGATTCAGCGTTCAAACATTGACAATTTTATGTTGCTAACAGCAGAGTAGGAGACCTAAAAAATTAGCACATATACGCAGACCAAACAGAATTCAGTAGCACAGCCAAGAAGAAGCAAGATTATAGAAAAAGAACTTTGACATCTAAAGTGGTTCACCATGAACTTATCTTATGAGATATTACTCAATGAATATGCTTCAGTATTTCAAATAAATATTATTGTTCAATAGTATTCAAACTGTTATCAATTTCCACTGAAGAAGTCAATCTAAATGTTATTTGCACAGTTTATGAAAGTACATATACGATTAACAAATATTTTTACCTGTAGTGTAACACTAGGTAACAGCCTAGTAGTAGTAATAATAATAGTAGTAGTAGTAGTAGTAGCAGCAGATAATTATGGTTGCTTAAAAGTAACTTTCTCTTCCCCAGTTTCCAAATAAAATGTTTAAGTTATTATGCATTATGTTAGTGAATGAGAATGATAAAATAGATGCTGAGAAGTGAGCTGTAAATATAGAGAGCACAATAGATTCAGCACAAACAACAGCTATTGCATAGCAAATGTACCATAACTTCTCTCTCCTTCCTTCCTGAGAGCTCACATGTTTGTTCTGAGATGAGCTACTTCTGTGAGTGGAATGCATATTGCTTGATTGTAAGTCATATTATACACATAGATGCATGCATATACATACATATGTACATACAACTTACATATATGAATGCATATTTTCTGCACATGTAATCACAAACACACAGATATGAGTGTGTATGTATACAAAAGCATACACATATAGACTAATATTAATACACAGGTAGATGTACACAGGTGCATGCACAAGCTCATAGCTGTATAGACACACACATGTATTTGCATATTTGTGTGTGCATGTGCAATGTATGTGTGTAAACACATTAATCCTTATACAGAAGCATACACATATAGACTAATATTAATATACAGGTACATGTACACAGGTGCATGCACAGGCTCATAGCTATACACACACACACACACGCACACACATACACACACACACACACACACACACACACACACACACGTGTTTGCATGTTTGTGAGTGCATGTGCAGTGTATGTATGTGTGTGAGTGTAAACACATTAATCCTTATACAGAAGCATACACATATAGACTAATATTAATACACAGGTACATGTACACAGGTACATGTACACAGGTGCATGCACAGGCTCATACCTGTACACACACACACACTGTACATGCACACACAAACATGCAAACACACGTCATGGTTGATTAACAGCACAGCTTAATGGGTTTACTTTGAAATTTTTGCCAAAGGGATAATCTGATAAAAAGGCTTAAATAATTTAGAAGATTAGAACAAACAACTTGTTGCTGATATTCAGTTAATTAATGATGTGTGTACAGAAAATAGGCTAAGTGTAAATATACACACACATATAAACATTCGTATACATACACATTAGCACTTGCGAATTGATATAAACAGGTGCACCCCATGAGTTGAACGAAAGCATATTGATAAAGGTGATATACCAATATATACACACACGTATATGCATATACATACATACATACACACATATATATATGCACATATTTATACATGTACATACATACCTACATGCGCACATGCAGACACACACACATATATATTTATATAAATATATATACACACACAAAGAGAAAGAGGGAGAGAGAGAGAGAGAGAGAGAAAGGCGATGGTGGGGAGAGGTGGGAGGTAAAAGATTGGTAAAAGGTGGATTTCACAGATATATGTGTATATTTGTCTTTGTCTTTGTTTATGTAATCATGAAGACTATTTAAACAGTGAGGTTAAATGTTTGTTTATTAAATGTGTACATGTAAATTTATCGACGATTTGTCCACAAAGCTGCTGTCGTTGGTCTTTTAGTTTATAAAACCCACAATGACAATGGATAGACTTATTTAGAAATGAGCAAAAACTATATCTGTTGTTCAAAGCTTTGTTTTTTTTTTGTTTTTTTGCAAATATCTGCTTGTTACTCACACACATACACACACTCTCTCTCTCTTTCCCTATCTCAATTTCTCCCTATTTTTGTCTGTATAGCAGAAGAAAGAAATATTCAAGATTAGTTGGTAATGACTGAGAAAACCAGTCAAGCATGTTATTCAGTCAATTATTAAAGAAATTATCATGAAGGATATCTTTAGGTCTCTGCAAATTTATCCACAAACATTTTAGTAAATCTTATAAGTTTTGGTAAATCTTCATATCAATTTCTTAAAATTAAAGAAAAACTTGTTTACATAGGGTTACATTCCCATATTTGGATTTATTAATTCCTTCCATGTTATTTCCTATATGATACAAACAAGTCCAATAGATGCGTATATAAGAATGCTTCAAGCTCCATAATTCTTATTCTCACTTGAATTGAGAATAAAAAACCTTAAGAAGCAATTCATAGGTATTCAGCTTTGAATAAATATAAATCCAATCTACCTTACAGTATTGACTCCTTCTTCTGGCTTAATTGCATTTGTGACACTATAACACTGAGCACTCTCTGCAGCTTGGTAAACCAGCTGACTCATGAAGCAGTGACTGATTGATTTTATTAAATGCATATACATTCCAAGAGACAAAATATGTATCAATAAAATGAAATGGAAAAAAAAAAATGAGGTGGAAAGCACTCATCTTTGGAAAAGATTACTTGACCAACATTTAGAAACAACTAAGGCTTTCAATTATACAAATGTCACCTGACTAATGAATTATTAAATCATTTTAAATTTAATTTCTTCAACTGCATAACTTTTATTAATAACTCCCAACAAACTCTCAATAGCAATATAACAACATTCAAAACACATTTACATAACATTTGCCTAGAAACAACAAAACAAAAGAAACCTCATTAACACCATCAAAGACTTGATATAAAATTTAGTTTTTTGCTGCTCTTTCTAGCGGGTTAGATGTCCTATTATAGGCATCTCTATATTTCAAATGAATAATATATATGTAGTCTATTGACTAATTTTTTATTCTCGCTGGACCACTGGTGGTAAATTATATTTCTAAAATTTCTTTTGCTGCCCTATGATTAATAATAAATATATATATATATATATATATCGTCGTTTATCATCGTCGTTTAATGTCCGCTTTCCATGCTAGCATGGGTTGGACGATTTGACTGAGGACTGGTGAAACCGGATGGCAACACCAGGCTCCAATCCAATTTGGCAGAGTTTCTACAGCTGGATGCCCTTCCTAACGCCAACCACTCAGAGAGTGTAGTGGGTGCTTTCACGTGTCACCCGCACGAAAATGGTGTCTTTTATGTGCCACCCGCACAAGAGCCAGTCCAGGGGCACTGGCAACGATCTCGCTCGAAAACCCTACAAAGGCCAGTCAGGCGGTATATATATATATATATATATATATATATATATATATATATATATATATGTCTGTATATATATATATATACTCTGAATTCTATGAGAAATTTATTGAAGCAAACTCTGGATTTAGCAATTGAGAAGAGTATAGTTTAATTTTGTTTTTGTATCCGGTTTGAAAGATTCGTTATGTGAATTTGAATTCGTGTGTTGAAACAAATTTTGTTGTGTCTGGGGAGAGTCAGACTGCCTTAATATCTAACACACTCACCAGTTTAATTCCCACTCATTTACTGCTTATATTTTTCCTATCCTGAAATTTTCTTTGCTTCTGCAACCTTGTCAATGGATGTTGACTCTGTTGAATCTGAGTTGCATTTATTTTGTTTGGTTGTGTGCATGTGTGCTTGTCTATGCACATATGTATGTATGTATGTATGTATGTATGTATGTATGTATGTTTGTATGTATGTACATATATGTACATATATGTATGCATGTATGTGTGTCTGCATGCATATATGTATGTATGTATGCATGTGTGTATGTATATATGTATGGATTCTGCATATTCATGTGGTTGCGTGTGTATGTGTGTGTGTGCATGCTTGTGTGTTTGTATATGTATGTGTGTTGTGTATGCATGCTTGTGTGTTTGTGTATGTATGTGTGTATTTGTGTGTGTATGTTTGAATGTCTCTATGTGTATGAGTTTTTGTGACTTTGTACGTGAATCTATTATGCATGGATATGTGTCCACATATGTGTCTTCATGTGTATGCATGTGTGTTGAGTATATGTATGTGTGCATATGGTCATGCGTTCCTGTCTCCTTTTGCGTGTAAGTGTGTGTGTGTGTGTGTTTGTGTGTACCTGTGTATGTATATTCTGTGGGTATTGGGGTATCATTACCTTCTATATGTATTTCCTGTTTAGTATGGGGAGATGTTTCATTTATGAAGAAGTACTCCTGTATTTATCTGAGTGATGGGTCCTTTGGGTGCTTAGATAAATTGCTGTTGGAAAAGCTTCCGTCATTGGTCCTTACTTTTTTGAAGACAGTAATTGCAAATGCTATTACTGTGAACTCTGAGCATTACATCAAGATGATAAACAACTTCTTTGTACTTGGATTACAATAAAAACATATGCCTATGCGACATGTGTAGTTTCAGCAGGATAGGGTGATGGCCCACACAGCCACAACGTCAATGGACATTCTTTGCCTTCTCATCGGTGACTGCCGTATTTCCAGGTTTGCTAACATTCCTTGGCTCCCTTGGATCCTGATTAGTCCATGTGGGATTATTTCTTGTGAGGAAACCTCAAGGCATGTGTGCATGTGCATAAGCCCCATACATTGGACGATTTGAGGGAAGCTGTTCACATGGAAGTCACCCAAATTAACAGAGCAATGCTGGAGAGAGTGGGGGCTGACTTCCAAGAATGCCTTCAGAAATGCATTAGTGAAAACAGGGACCACATGATGGATGTTGTTTCCCACACTTAAATTTTGACAAATGTTAATTCAATACAAACACATTGATGTCAATAAAATTTGCCTGCAGTTAAAATTAATGATTTTGTGAATTTTTCAAAAACGTCCGTACCCTCTGCCCCACCCTGTATGTATATGTGTATGTATATGCATATATATATATATATATATATATATATATATATATATAGTGATTCAAATGTCACCATACATAGGAAAATTTTTTTTTTTTATAAGAAACAGTCAAATAAAAAAAAACTGTTTCCTATAAAAAAATGAATTGTTCTTATGTATGGCAACTTTTGAATCACCCTGATATATATATATATATATATATATATATATATATATATATATATATATATATATATATATATATATATATTCATGCTGAATAAATGTATGCAGTAACCAAACATACCAGTGGTATAATTATACATTTGTATATCAATAAATTTGATCTATACAAGTATTTGTATAACTTTGTGAGCATCAATGTATGTGGGATCTCTGTATTTTATGCTATTTTTGATTTTTTTATACTTTGCATTTTTGAATAATTGGTGTTTTATGCAGCAGAGCATGTCTGCATACACACACATATACTCATGTGTCCATGCATTCATGTATACATTTCCATACATTAGTGACCATAAAAGGGCATGTGAATATTTATGTTCACATAAAATGTAGCCATAAATGTACATATATGAATGAGTATGGTAAATGGGCATGTACATGTGTGTGTGTGAGTGTGCATGAGTGGGTGTACATGCATGTGTGAAAGAGAGAGAGAGAGGGTGAGTAATACATATATATATATTTACATATATACGCACACATACGCATTTATATATATGTATATATATATATATATATATATATATATATATATATATATATATATATATATATATACTCACACACTCTCAAACACACATATACACAGATATATACTTATATATTATATAAGTACATAAATATTTGTATGTTTAAGTTTACATATATATTCTAATGACATCATTAAATTCAGCAACATACATGCATATAAACATTAATACATACATACATGCACAAACATACACACACACATATATATACACATACATAAACACATAAATATACACACATCATCATTTAACATCTGTTTTCCATGCTGGCATGGGTTAAATGGTTTGACTGGAGATGTTAAGCCAGTGACCTGCACCAAATATATATATATATATATATATAGTTACAGATAGTTATATGCAGGAAGACTGTGTGGTAAGAAGCGTGCTTCCCAACTACATGGTTCTGGGTTCAGCCCCACTGTGTGACACCTTCGGCAAGAAGTGTCTTCTATTATAGCCCTGGGCCAACCGCAGTGTTGTGAGTGAAGTTGGTAGATGGAAACTGAAAGAAGTCCTTCGCACATGTGTGTACCTTTGGGTTTCCTTGTCTTGATATTGCATAATAGATGTCATTTAAACAATGTTATTTATTTCTAATATCTTGTGAGGACATGTCTGGCTGTATTACTTCATTTGGAAAAGAAGTGTGGGTTGGCAACAGGATGGGCATTTGGCCATAGAAAACTTTCCTGAATAATCTCTGTCTGACCCATACAAGTGTGGAAAAATGGGTATTAAAATGATTATTTTATATATCTATTTCTCTCTCTCTCTCTCTGTATATATATATATATATATATATATATATATATACACTCTTATATTGTTTTACTTATTTTAGTCATTTGACTGTGGCCATGCTGGAGTACTGCCTTTAGTCAAACAAATCGACCCCAAAACTTATTATTTGTAAGCCTAGTACTTGTTTTATTGGTCACTTTTGCTGAACTGCTAAGTTACAGGAATGTAAACACACCAACATCGGTTGCAAAGTTGCAGAAAGTGTATGGAGAGGAGAGTATGAGCTGCACACAAGTGTACAAGTGTACAGATATTTCAAAGATGGCTGATAAAATGTCAATATTAACGAACATTCTGGAAGACTCACAACCAGCAGAACTGAGAAAAACATTGAAGATGTAAGTGCAGCTGTGAGGGGTGGGCGTTGTCAAATCACCGTCCATAAGTTATCAGAGGATGTGCAGATTAGTTACGATTGAGTTCAGTCTGTTATCAATGAGGATTTGAGTATGAGACATGTTTCTGCCAAGTTTGTGCCAAAACTGATTTCAGCTGACCAAAATGACACTCTGGTTTCAGTTGCACAAGATCTCCTTGATTGTGTCAAGAACAATGAAAATTTTTTGAAATCTTTGTGCAGGCCTCTGAGTAGATATCACCAAGCTTTTGACGAAATCTGATGCAGATTCTCTACTCAACTTTGTCTGTCATGGTCAATGTGATGATCACATTCTACACACATTCCTTCCAAGCACTGCTGTAAACAGCGGATGAGAGATAGAACTTTAAAACTTAGTGCGCATACACAATTTATGGTCAATCTGTGCCAAGCAGCTTCACTCTGTGCTTTAGCTTCGTTACTGTGGCAACAGTTCGGATACTTATTGATCAAATCACATATATACATGCATACATGTACATATGGTATATAAGCAGATATATGTCTATATATGTGTGTGTGTGTGTGTGTTTTTATATATATATATACATACATATATATATATGTGTGTGTGTGTGTTTATCCATGTGCATGTATTTATTCTTATATATGCATACACACATATATACATACATACACATACACACTCACACATGTGCATATGTTGATGGAATATTTTCCGCATGCAAATAATGTACAAGTCATGGCAACATTAGAGATGACAGACTTTGAGCAGTTTTGCAGTCATCCCAGTAATTAAAGCCTACCATTCAATTCATTATGCTTCATTTTTATATTTGTGATGGACTCCTGGGACCATACTAGGTAGCAGCACTCAAGGTGTGAAGAAGAAAATATAGAGAACAGAAAGATGATGGTATCAAGATCTCTATAGTGGAGAGTTCAAAGGATCCATCAGCATATTCTGCAGGCCAATTGACTTTTTATTATTGATGTGTGTATTAAAGCTGAGGTTGTCCATAATTACACCAAACTTTTTGATATTTTATGATGCTATGATAAACTCTTCCAAAGGAAGACAGTTTGGCTGTTTAAGTATATTCCGTTCTCCAAATTGGATAAAGTTACATATTTTTCCTTGTTGAGCAGCTGATAGTGAGGGGGTGCTAAAGAGTTCCAGGCTTTAAGGGTATCATGAAAGGCCTAGTTGGAGGCCCAACCTTCCGAGTTTTTGTACAGGGCTTAGAAAAAAACTGAAGGACCATTGCAATAAGTGTGTGAATCTGAGAAGGAAATATTTTGAATAAAATCTTAATTGACTGATCCTCCTCTATTTTCTTTCACCCAAAGCCAGGAACTTTTCAGCACCCCCCTGTATTTCTTTTTTGTCACCAATAAATTTACACCCCATTGATCAGACTGGAGATCTTTCAAGTCACAAATAACATTCTAGAGTTTAGGATTATCAGAAAAATGTTTGCTATGTTTTGCTATGTTTAATGACATTTGCAATGTCATTTGTGTACATGATAAACAGCTGTGAGCCCAAAATAATAACCTGAAGGACACCACTGATGACTTTTGCTAGTCTTGAATAATTTTGTCAGTCCCAACATGTTGGTTTCTGTTTGTCAGGAAACATTTACTCCACTGCAGTAGCATTCAATGGATTCCTGTATTGGATAATTTTTTCAGCAGAATGCTGTAGTCTTCTCTGTTGAAAGGTTTATTGAAGTTGAGGGAAATGACATCTGTATTGAAATCTTTTCCCAGAGTATTTAGAATGCCACTAAAATGGTATAGAAACTGTGTTAGGCAGTCTCTACAATCATAAAAACCATATTGAGTCGGTTCTTTGAGATGATTGTTTTTCCCTAGAAAAGGCTGTTAGTTTGGATCTTACCTCACCTCCACTGAATACTTTAATGGCATGAAAAGCTAATGAAGTCAGATGGCATTTCACTGCAAGTGACTTATACTTCTCTTTGAAAAAAGTGGTACAGAAATTATTTAGATATAAGACCTGAGGTCATCAATTTTTTCCAGAGGAGATTTAAGGTGATGTTTGTACTCCTTCAGGACATTTGCAGGGAATCTGTCAATACCCATGAACTGAATTGAGATAAATTTCATTAATTGTTGTAAGGATGTGTGGAGTATTAAAAGTTATGTCAGGGATGATATGTTGAGGATTCACTTCATCAATACTACCTAAGTCAACTGTATCAAGATCATTGAGGACAGAACAGTATTGCTTCTGTAGACTTTCCACCATATCTTTGACATTGCTGTGAAGAATATTGTGTTCATCAATCAGTGGGCTGATGGGTGAAAAAGTGGTAACAATACAGGGCTTTGGAATTGTGTCTAATTTTTGCAGCAGCTGAGTCATCCGCAGTGACTCTTGAGTTACTGACAAAAGACCTCAAATAGTTCTTGGGATATCTTTCTAATTCTAGCATTGTTATTGACCTCAAGAGCAGATACTACTGCTGGAAGTGTTTTACCTGAATGATTTTTGTTTTGTCAATTCTCTTTATTTTCCAGAAGAGGATTCTCTCTCTCTCTAGAGTGAGAGAGAGAGAGAGAGAGAGAGAGAGAGAGAGACAGAGAGAGAGAGAGAGAGACAGAGAGAGAGAGAGAGAGAGACAGAGAGAGACAGAGAAAGAGCAAGCGAGCTTCTAATTGTTCTTGATTTTACCTATGCGACTAAATGTGTCATCAAATAACTCACACGACTTTTTGATATTTGAAGAAGTATGCAGACACACACTGCATAGAATATGAAAAGCCCAACCCAAGCCATATAGGAGCATTGGAGATGTATATGTTTACACTTAGAGACCCTGAAATGCAGAGATATATATATACAATTGCATGTCAAAGCTCCAGTTTACCAATTTATTGATGGCAACACAAAATCCTCTGATGAATGGTTATGAACCTGAAAGCACTTACATTTTATGGTTAAACAACAAATCTTAAACCAGAATCAAGACTTCACATCAACAATTATTTGTAAAGATAATGTTTTTGATGTTTTGTTTTCTTGTTATTTTGCATTATTTACACACAACTGCATAGTATAAACATGCTGTTTGAGGTACACCTGCACATTGTAGATGTATATATATGTGTATATGTATATACATGTAGGTACAGTAATCCCTCGACTATTGTGGGTGCTACGTTCCAAAAGGCCCTGTGATAGGTGACAATCTGCGAAACAGAAACAATGCTGTACCATATATTTTTTTTTGTTACCTCTGCCTTAGCAAAGGCAGAGGTATTGTTTTCAGTTATGTTTGTTTGTTTGTCCATGGACAAGATGTCTCAAGAATCACTGGAGGGATTCGGATGAAACTTTCAGAGATGTTTGACCTCATGACTGGCACAAACTGATTAGATTTTGGGATCGATCTGGTACCGGACAAGGATTCTGGATTAATTTTCTAGTTCTTTTACTTAATTTTTTGAGAGTGGTTGGGTTTATTTTCAATATTCTCATTTGAGAGAAGTCGAGTTTATTTCAAATATTCTCATTTAAAAAATAATCCCTGGCTAATTGTTGAGAGGACGTTGGTGTTGCCTTAGCAGAGGTTTGCGTTCTCTGAATGGTCTTGTTATTTTTATAATTTGTATATGTTTATTTTATTATAAATGCAAAACAACATCATGGAGGAATCAATGTAAACTTAAATAATAAATCACGATAGGTGAACCGTGATAGATGAATCATGATAGATGAACCACGATATGGTGAGGGATTGCTGTATATGCATAATATGAGTTTATATACAAGGACACACCTGTATATCTATCTTTCTGTCTGTCTAACCATCCAATTATTCCTCACATCTCCTGATATTACATTTGTTTCTTACTATCCAGAAACATTTCACTTATTAGCCACTCTTCACAAAATTCTGGACACACACTTTCCCTCATCAACACTCTGCCTCAGTCTCTTCGTTTCTCTTTCTCTTTCGCTCTCTCTCTCTTTCTTTCTTTCTCCCTCTCTTATGTTTCATAATATCTTCTCTTTCATTCTCTATTCTTCACCTGTCTTTCCTTTCCCCTTTTTTCTTCTCTCTCTTCTTGTCAGTCATTAAGTGAGTGAGATAGATAGATAAACAGATAGATAGACAGACAGAGATAAATAAAATGACAGGGAGAGCAAGAGGAATAGGGGAAAGCTATATATGGAATTAGTATGATTGAATAATAAACAAGTGAAGAAATAAATAAATAAATAGATAAATATAGATAGAGAGATAGATAGATAGATAGAGAGATAGATAGATAAACAGACAGACAGACAAATGGATAGGGAAAGAGATAAGAAGAGAAAGGAAACAGAAAGACATGAGGAAGGTTCATGAAACAGAAATTCCAAACTGTATTTATATAAAAGAAATTTGCTGGAAATATGTAGAAATATATAAAAACAACAAAACTAGTAGATTTTCCCTCTTTTATTTCTTGGTTTTTCATTTAGAAGTTTGTTGATGCTTTTTTTTTAGTAAAAACCAAACAAAATAAGTAAATTAGAAATTGAATAAGAAAAACCCCCAAGATTCTTAAAGTCATGAACATCAGTGTGTGAAGGTATGCATGTGTGTGTATATATATATACACACACACACACACACATATATATATATATGTATATTTATGCATATATATATATATATATATATATATATATATATATGAAAGAGTTGGTATGTGAAAGCATGTGGTTATATATATATATATATATATATACATACACATGTACATGCACACTCATATACACACACATACATATGCAAAAAGAAATATTTTTATATGTAAATACATACTCATGATTTACTACCTGTTTACTCATTATTTTTCTACATACATATATACACATATATATATATTAGCATTTGTATATATGCATGTGTGTGTCATCAATAGTCATATACCTGAATATGCATATGAATTTATATATATATATATGTGTGTGAGTGTGTGTGTGTGTGTGTGTGTGTATTTTACATGTGTGCACATTCACTTGTACATCAATGTATATATTGAATGATTTATAAGAGTATCTAGAAATGTGAAAACAAACATAAACAAGGTGAAATATATGTGTATATACACGTACATATTTGTATATACATATATATATATATATACACACACACACATACACATATGTACAGACATACCCACACATATGCACATATACAGACATATATATATGAATACAAATAAATACACACACATGTATGTATGTATGTATGTATGTATGCATGCATTTGTATATATCAATATACACTGGAGGATAATCAGAAACACAAGAAGTTATATAAAATCTTGAACATGTTCATAAGTAAATAATATCATTTAAGCATAGAGGGTCTTGTGTATAGAGACATGTACAAAATACACACACACACATAAGGTGTATGCAGACAGATGTTTAAGACACATATTTACACCCGAAGAACAAAAAAGTATAATATTCAAGAAATACAAGTAGGTTCCAAGAAAAATATAGACATGTTAACACAAAGGCCCAAAAAGTTTGCAAAAGCCCACAAAAAAAATATACGGCTGTGGTTTTAAGAATTTTTCTTAAGAGTTTGGTCTCATCTCTACTAAAGCCTTAGGTTGACCAATTCCTGATGAGTGTAGAGTTTGGTAGACAGAATCTAGTAAGAAGAAGCCTGTGTATGTATATATATATATATATATATATATATATGAGGGGAAGTTAGAAATTATCTGCATTGTTGTCATAACATATCTTTATTATTATTACACTATCTTCTGCACATGTGTGTTTATAGTTGGTACTATTGTGGTCACACGATTGAAGTTTGAGCCTGATTGTGCCATTTTTCTTTCTGGCTTTACAGTGTTAGCATGGCCACTCCACTAGCAATGTCCACCAAAGAGCTAAGAGTAATGATCTCTCGAGCTTGCTGAATCTTCTCATCGGTGGTGGAGGTTGATGGGCATCCTGATTGTCCGGCCACTTTTAAATTTCTCAATCCACTCATACACACTTCTATGTAGTAGTGCACTGTCCCCATATTGTGCTAAGAGCCTCTGATGAACTTCAGCACCTGACACACTTTCCAACCAGAGAAATCAGATCACTGCTCTTCGTTCCTTTTTGGTGCATATTGCTAGGGAAGCGACCATGCTTACACTGTAATGCCTGAAAGAAAAATGGTGTGAACAGGCTTAAACTTCGATCATATGACCACAATAGTACCAACTATAATCATACATGCACAGAAGGCAGTGTGATAATAATAAAGATATGTTGTGGTGAAAGTGTGGATAGTTTTTGACTTCCCCTCATATATGAATTTAACTGCCTTCTTATCAAAATTTTTATTTTCTTCAGATATTGTACTTGTTATTTAACCTTTGCAGACTTTTCACTGGTGTTATCATTTTACACTCCATTATCATTAGTATTTATAGTAATTTATAATTTTCCCAACAGTGTTTTTTCTTAAATACCAAATACTTCTTATCTTTCTTCTCCTCTCATGCATGCCCACCACCTCTTCGTCTGCTCCATGCCTTCTCACACACAATGAAATTACACCTAGACCCCTCTACCCCATTCCACACTCCTACTACAACTCCACACATGCAGATCTCCAGACACCTCTTAAAAAGCCACATGCACCTTAGACCACCACACACACTCCCCCATCTCTGTATGTGATTACTATTTTCTACATGCATCACGTGCCTACTCCTCTCTCTTCTACTATAGAACTACATTCTCATATGGCCCCTAACTCCTTTTTTTAATACTTTCCAGCCATTATTTTTTGTACATTTTATTTTGCAACCATTTTTTTCTCATTCTTTTATTTTCTCTTTTCTAGTTTGCTTTTGGTTAAGAACTAGCATCCAAAATGTCAAGATTATTTCTCTTCTTTTTTAAGTGTTAAATGAACATAACATTTTTAAAAAAAACTAGTCCCTCCCATGATGTCTTCTTCTTGTATTCATTGTCTTCTTAATGTGTGTGATTTGTGTGTGTCTGTGTGAGTCATGCTTTTAGAAACCAAATGAACACACTAAAAACTATACACACACACACACATATATATATATATGTATACACATATACATATATACGATTATGATGGGGATGATGGCTGTGTCATAAGATGTTTGCTTGCTAACTACATGGTTCTAGGTTCAGTCTCACTACATGACACCTTGGGCAAGTATCTCCCAATATAGCATCAAACCAACCAAAGCCTTGTGCATAGGTTTGGTAGACGAAAACTGAAAGAAGCCCATTGTGTATGTGTGTGTGTGTGTATGCATGTGTCTGTATTTGTCCCCTGCCATCAGCTTGATGACCAGGGCTGGTGTGTTTATGTCACTGTAACTTAGCAGTTCAGTAAAAGAACTGATAGAATAAATACTACGCCAACAAAGAATAAGTCCTGGGGCTGATTTCTTCCACTAAAACCCTTCAAGGCAGTACTCCAGCATGGTCACAGATGGATTTCCTGGTGCAGGCTGGAACATTACAATAGTCTTGTCCATGCTAACGCTGTGTTCAAATGCCTTGCAAGAAGCAGAAATACGATTCATAAGTATTTGCATGTCATCCACTGTATGAGTGACTAAGTCACAGTAATCTGCATAAAGGAGGTCACGAATAAGAAACTGGAAAACTTTTGAATTGGCAGCAAATCAGTGCAGATTAAAGAGGTGACCAGAAGATCGATATCTAATATATATTCCCAGAGAGCTAACCTTAGCAAGAGCATGAGTACAAGCAGCAACAAAATACAAAGAAAATAGAGTTAGGGCAAGGATATCACCCTGCTTGACATCATTCTCTACAGGAATGGGTTCTGCCTTATCACCACCAACACTGACCCAAGCCAATACTGATTCTCTAGCAGTGGTGAGAGACAACACAAACAAACACAATATATAAACACATATATATATATACATTCATACATACATACATGTATATAAAATTAATATAGACACCATTGTGCAATGTTTTACCAAAAAGAAAAACTATATCATTGTCGTTTAACGTCTACTTTCCATGCTAGCATGGGTTGGACGATTTGACTGAGGGCTGGTGGGCTAATTGTCACTAAATATGACTAGGGTGTTAGAAACACTTACTATACTAGAAAGAAGAGCTAAAATGCTTTAATGCTGTAGTCAAAGCACATAATTGTATACTTATGTGCTGATAGGGACTATAATCACCTGAAAACACCAAGGGCAATTATAATCCTTGTCAGTACATATGTATACAATTAGGTGCTTTGACTACAACATTAGAATCTTTCAGCTCTTATTTCTAGCAATGTAGGTGTTTCTCACACACAAGTCATATATATATATATTGCTCACCTATTCTTCTACTTCCTCCCTTTGTTTCTCCCTCTACCACTCTCTCTACCGGCATGGTCACATGCTTCCGGTCAATAATCCTTTCCTTCCTTGGCTTTCGCCAAGCAACGCACGCACCACGTTGTCCCTCTCAAGTTCGTGCCTCATCGCGTTCATACACACATAATTTTTCTCGTCTGGTCGTAAAGCCTTTTCTGTTTGTTTTCCTGTCTTGTTTTTTGTCCGCCACTACATTCCTCCATGGCTAGATTTAATTTGCGTATACAAATTTAATCTGCGATCCATGGGACGAGCCGTTTTAACGATGCGTCCTGCCCAAGCTCGTCAAAACGCCGGTGTTAAAATGTGGGTAGCTGATGAAGTAGAATGTTCTCTATGTGGCTCGTGTGTTCTCGTCTATGTTTGTTTGAAATGTCCTGTACCCAGATATGCACCTATACATACAGGTGGATGTCGGTATGCACATACCTGTACGTATATATGCATATACTCATTTACTATTTGTTTATATATATATATATATATATATATATATATATATATATATATGCACATACACGCATGTGTATGTGTGTGTGTATGATTGTCATTAGATATGAATTGTGTGTGAGAAACACCTACATTGCTAGAAATAAGAGCTGAAAGATTCTAATGTTGTAGTCAAAGCACCTAATTGTATACATATGTACTGACAAGGATTATAATTGCCCTTGGTGTTTTCAGGTGATTATAGTCCCTATCAGTATATAAGTATAACGTCAAATTCTCTTTCTTTCCTTTCCCGAGCATCTAGTAACACAATCTGTATCACGTCCTCACGTTGTTGTTTTTTTTTGTTGTTCTTTTGTCTTTTTCCTTTTTTGAACCTATATATATATATATATATATATATATATATATATATATATATATATATATATATATATATATATATACACACACATACATACATACATGTGTGTGTGTATGTCTATTATATCTTATCGGGTAGTATCATATTTAATGAGATAACTGATTAGATTCAGAGTTAATTTATTAGAGACAGAGGTAATTGCAATTTTTTGTTATATTCTGGCAGAGAAACAAAATAAAAAAACACTGTTATACTAAAAGAATTAATTATCAATAAACAATAAAGACGAATTAAAATATTTTATCATTTATTCAACACTTGGTGTAAGCAATGTTATAGATATTATTTGGTAGAGAGTTGCTATTAATATTGAACAAGACCAAAGGTAGTGAACTGACAGAATCGATAGAATAATGAATTAATGCCTTGTGGTATTTAATAACATTACTTTGTTCTGAGATCAAATCCCACTAGGGTGAACTTCGCCTTTCATCATTTCAAAATATTAGTCAAATACTTGAATTGAAGCAATCAACTATGGCCTGCCCAACATATTTGAGACATCGTGTCTGTATTACAAATCAATTTTGAATATTATCAATAGACAATAGAGTAATAAATAGAGAGTAATTAAGATAAGTGAAATAATTTTTATTTATAACCAAAAGATCAAGAAACAGAACAGAATTTTATACGAGACAGAAAAAGAGAATTCTACCTCTTTAAATACGAGGTTGAGTCAAAAAGTAATGCCAATTTGTTTAAGACAGGTATAATTACCAACACAGGAATATGTATCATACATCAAAATGAAGCTGGTCCTCTGTAGATCACATCCCTACTTCTCAACATAGTCACCATTTCTCTCAATAGCAACGTTCCACCTTCGAATGAGTGCATGTATCCCTACCCTGTAAAATTCTGTTGACTGTTCTTTGAGCCAATTCTTCACTACCTCCACACTCACCAGATTTAGCGCCTTCAGACTATTATCTGTTCGGCGCCACGAAGTGGAGTTTGAAAGGCAAACATTATTCCAGTGACGAAGAAGTGAAAACTGTAGTGAAGAAGTGGCTCCAAGAACAGCCGACAATTTTACGGGGAAGGAATACTGCTCTCATTCGAAGGTGGAACATTGCTATTGAGAAAAACGGTGACTATGTTGAGAAGCAGGGATGTGATCCACAGAGGACCAGCTTCATTTTGATGTATGACACATGTTCCTGTGTTGGTAATTATACCTTTTCCTACACAAAATGGTATTACTTTTTGACTCACCCTCGTACAATGAGTCAAAGCTAAAATTCACAAAATACTCCACTAAGACTCTATCCACATCCCTGTTAACTCAATCTGAAATCTATTTCGTTGTTACAGTAAAATATCCTCCTCTCCTTCTCTTCACTGTTATAAGGCAGAAAAAAAATTGATCATCGTAAACTACAACTTTAGTTTTTGTTTACAAATGAACTTAGGTAAAATAGTTCGAAAATTTCAGGTTGTGTCATTCTGAAGGATGAAATAATTTTTTGTACTATAGTCACAAGACCTGGACTTTGAGGCAGTAAGGACAGTCGATCACATCAACTCCAGTATTCCACTGGTACTTAATATATCAACCCTGAAAAGATGAAAGGCGAAGTCGACCTCAGCAGAATTTGAACTCAGAATGTTGCAGCAGATGAAACACCGCAAAGCATTTCAACTGGTGTGCTAAAAATTCTGTCAGATCACTGCCTTAATAATAAAAGAATTAGTTGCTATAAGATATATGCTCTTCACATTCTATTCATTCTTTGAAAAATAAAAAAAATAAAAATCTCCACAGAAGACACAAGATAGATATGCTCAGAAACGGTTATCTCCCACTGAGCAGCAAATCTGTCTTTGCCACACTATATACAGCTTCCTGTAAGACTGCTGCAAGTAAAATATCCATTTAGTCTAAATTTACTCCAAAACCGCCTGACCATTTCAACAAGTTTTGTTGCTTTATCTCATAAAAATAACAAAACTATTGATATACATTAAAGTCTATCTCCAGACTACATTTATATAATTCATTGGTTGTTAGCATCAGTAGGTCAAACTTCAATAAATTACAAATACTGCATGCCATCTTTTATTCAATGCACACAACTTGGTGAGAATGTTAAGGATTGCCATGTAAAAACTCTACTGGCTCGATATTGATCAGAAATGCCATTCGAAAATCTATTTGTGATTTATATAAATGTCATCCATAGCATTACTCAATAGGGTTTCCACCCTACGACATTGTTGTGTTCTGCTGATAATGATAATGGTTATCTATTATTGGCTCAGTTTATTTAGCTATAAATAGATAAGACTTTATCCGACTCATGCCAGCATCGGCATGGAGAAGAGGATGATGAATGAGGTATTATGGATAAAAGCATGTCCAATGCTGTTAGGGTTTAAAACACTGTTTTTTTCCAACCTTCAGTTGTGAGTTCAAATCCATCACTAGCAAACAATGAGCTTCTAGTTTCTGTCTTCCAAACTTCTCTCACAAGGTATTGACTAACTCAAGGCCACAGAAGATGGAATCAGCTGGCATTGTCCATGCAGAGGGAATACATTCTGAATCATATAGTTCCCATGTAAACTTGACCACACACAAATTCATACACTACACATACATATAACATACATACATACATACATACACACACACGCATACATACACACACACATACACACGTATTCATCATCATCATTGTTATCATTGTCATTATTCAATGTCGTTATTCCATGCTGGCATGAGTTGGACAGTTAAACAGGAGGTGGCAAGCCAAAGAACCGCACTTGGCTCTGCTGTTTGCTTTGGCATGGTTTCTGCAGTTGATGCCCTACCCAACACTAATTACCTCATAGAGTGTACAGGGTGTCTTTATATATATATATATATATATATATATATATATATATATATATATATATATATATATATATATATACTCTTTTGCTCTTTACTCTTTTACTTGTTTCAGTCATTTGACTGCAACCATGCTGGAGCACTGCCTTTAGTCGACCAAATCGACCCCAAGACTTATCCTTTGTAAGCCTAGTACTTATTCTATCGGTCCCTTTTGCCGAACCGCTAAGTTATGAGGATGTAAACCCACCAACATCAGTTGTCAAGCAATGGTGGGGGGACAAACACAGACACAGACACACACATACACATATGACAGGCTTCTTTAAGTTTCCATCTACCGAATCCACTCACAAGGCTTTGGTTAGCCTGAGGCTAGAGTAGAAGACACTTGCCCAACGTGCCATGCAGTGAGACTGAACCTGGAACCATTTAGTTGGGAAGGAAGCTTCTTACAACATGGACTCTTTCCCTATTCTTGCTCTATTGGAGCATTTGAGTAAAGTTGTATTAATGTGTCCAACTGATTAAAAGATTCTATTTATTTATTTATGCAGCTGAGGATAGCCCTGTATTTAAACTGATGTAATGATTGCATTGTTCAATTAAATGGAGTTGCTTGAAACAGTCATACTGCATCACCTCTTGATATCCTGTTGCTTATTTTGATTTTATTCACCTTACTTTGAGTTGTATGGATAATACCATACTGATCTGGTACTTCAACCTAAGTACCTAATTCAGCTGAATCTCAATTTTATATATATATATATATATATATATATATATATATATATATATATATATATATTTGTATATATACATACATACATATACATATGTATATATTTATACATAAATACATGTGTGCATGTATATGGACACACACACACACACACACACACACACACACACACACACACATACACGAGTGTAACTGAACAAATGTAAAACCTCCAGAATGCCAGGAAGATCTTTGTGCCATCACTATAAGGTAAAAATGTATTTTTGGTAATGTTTGACTTCCGAAAATATTGCTTCTTCTAAAGTCACATATATTACTATAGAGTTAAGCTTTATTAGACTGAAAGCATGGGAAGTCATTACAACGCTTTTAAAGAAAAAAAAAATACAAACAAAAGCAAACAAACAAACAAACAAAAAAATGCTATAACTTGTCTTCTTTTGATAGTGTTGTTTCCACCCACCGACTTCATTTCTTTCTCTGGTAAAGCAGAAGGAATGATTTTTAGTTAAGAGAAACTCAGAGCAAAGTGTGTCAAGTTTATCGAGCAACCATTGCGATTATTTAATATTGCCTTTTAGACTTCCATTGAAAAACATACAGTCAGAGAGTTTCCATTAATTCTCTACAACAACAACAACAACTGTGAAACATTCAGGAAGAAAATAAAAAAACAAGCATAAATAAAAGAACACTTGTTTTGCATTGGATTTAAGTAATAAAAAGAACAAACCACACCCACACACATATATACTGTAAGAGAGAGAGAGATGCAAATATAAGTTTATATATATATATGTATTTACCTATCTCTCACTGTGTGTATATATATATATATATATATATATATATATATATATACATACACATATACAGATATATATGTATGCATATATATATATATATACACATATACAGATATATATGTATGCATATATATATATATATATATATATATATATATATATATATATATATATATATGTATATATATATATATATATATATATATATATATATATATATATATATATATATATATATATATATATGCATATATATACACTCATGTATACGCAGATTATAAAAAGTTGTCATAAGTAAGTAATAAATGGTTTCATAGACTAGGTTCAAGAAAATATCTGCAACTTCCACAAATAATCACTGTTTTTCATCTTCTTCTTTTCCACACCTCTTTATTCTCTTTTGCACCAACAGTACTTCTTGATGCTATTATTTTACATATACATATACACACACGTTTCCCTTTCTCCCTATCTGACACATGCACAAAGGCTTTCTCTCCACCACACAGACATACACACACATTCTCTCTGTCAACGCACACACACACACATATCGATGCACACACTGAGGTTTTCCCTATCATACACACACACACACACACACACATTAACTACTCTCAAACAAAAGTCAGTTCTGGAACCCATGGAAACTAGTGGTGTTTATCTAAGACAAAATTTTTATCAGTTAACACATTTCTCCTCCTCCTCCACCATTTCTACCACTACCAGCACTGCTAACCGTCATGTCATCCAACTATCGTTCTTATATCCAGGTTTACAAGGACAGGTTCAAAACCTGCTTTCTCCCCAAAACCTGCTTTCTCCTCTGATACCCCAAAATATCCCATAAACCTATAAAAATTAGGAACCGTCAATTAAGTATTATCCTAGCCATAATAAACTACCAATAAAGACGATCACACACCATTAATATTGGTAATATTGCAAACAACAAAACCACCACAAACAAAGAACCCTTTAACAAGTTCAACCTTACCAGAATGAAGGATAATTCAAAACAACTAGACCATACAATATGAAAGATTTACTGACAGCAAGCATATCAAATATTTATATATGTGTATAGAATCCAATGGGTGACTTATGTACATGTATTGATTCCGCGGGGTGACACATTCAAAAGAAGCTATGTCTAGCTACTGAGAATAAAGAATTACAAGGTAAGTCTGAGAGTGAATAAAATATTAATTCCATGAAATATATTTTGTTGGAATAGCAAGTATGGATTAAATATTTGATTATATATGTGTGTGTGTATGTAAATGAGTTAAGAAAAATAAGCCTAGATGGCCAGTAGTATGAAGATGGACTCCAAAGATGAAGAAAGAAATACTAAATTCCAAATAGATTCTGGATTTCTCTTGAAATTATCTTCATTTTGAGAAAAGAGTAAACAAATATCTAGAGGCAATTGTGATTGACTGTGAACAAGACAGGATGACATTCTCAAGAAGTCGACAATTATCTGAAATTAATGTGCCAAAAACCATTTTTTTGTGTGTGTGACAAAACAACAGTTATAGAGCCATGGTTTTGCTCCAAAACATGTCATCATCTCAGTAGTAGGCCCACCTCAATTTCTGCAGACAAAATGCTTAAACATATATTTGCATAAAAGAGTGGTTTTTGCAAATCCCCTGCAATCACAGCCCACATTTCACTGCCATACAGCATTACAATTCATACACAATCTGCCTTTCTGTCTGACAGAGAGGCCTTTGGTTACTTCTGCTGATAACAAAAGTACTAAATAGTTCTCTAAACTTACTCCATCCTGTTCTTATGCCAGCAATTCAGCTTTCAGACCATCCATCTCTACTGTTAATTAGGTTACCTATGAAACAGAATATACTTGATATCATTAGTGGACCTCCAAGACATTTGAGAAAATCTATTTCCCACATGTTCTTAGAGTTTATTGCTCTTGCGCATCTGTCATAGACAAAGTTCTCACTCTATTAATCTTCCTATGATTCCATGGTACCAATTATGTGTCCTTGGTTTGCATTCGGTACACTGTACAGAATTTCTACATAAGTCTTTTCCACATATTAAGCAGGACCATTTTCAAGGTGGGAGTAGTGCCTTGTCTGCTTTTCAGCTGACTAAAAACTCCAGCTTTTGCTAAGTTAACTTTAAGGCACTTTGATTACAGGTTTGGTTTCTACACCTGAAATTCCATGGAGACAGGTGGTGATTTACATCATCAAGATCTGTAATATTTGGACAAAGTAACTGAAAGAGTACAGTGGAATTGTCATACAGAGTGGAATATCCAATGGTTCAGACAGAGTCCTACTACTAGGTAAAGTTGAGAGTAGGAAAAGAAAAGAAATACAGTAGAGTTTCATATCCTACATGTTTGAAAAACTAGCTGCAACTGATGAGGAACACATTACAACATGAGTTTTATATGAAGAGAAGAGGTTGTAGGTGAGAGAATTGGATGAGTGAGGGAGAAGGAAAAAGAAATGAAAAGGGAAAGAAAAACAGGTAAGGATGAGGTGAAATGCTTGAATGAATAAGGTATTGGATTGCTAATATGTAAGTTACAAGTTCAAATTTTCTACAATCAATGCTTAGGTATTCACACACTAACAAACATACTATATTTGCATACATCTACATGAACACGTCCGTGAAAGCAGTCACATTGTGAAACATATATAAATGAGAAGGCTTATGAAATAAGATATAGTAATCAAGTATAAATACACACACACACAAACACACGCACATACACATACACACACATACACAAACATACACATACATGTTTCTGTTTTCTTTATTCACAATCAATGTAGTTCTATAATTTATGGAAGAAAAAGCAAAACACAGTACATCTCACATACAGCTCATTCATTATTCACACAAGTACATATTCGCTCACACATATGCACACATACATATGCATATATTTACACACACACACACACACACACACTTGTATGTACATATTCACACACATACTTACTTGTAAACAGACACATGCAAACATGCATGTATACATACATACTTACATATTCACTAACACTTGTACACACACACACACACATGTACACATGTGCACATACAACTCATTCCTTATTCAAATTGAAGCTGGAAACCTCTAAGTGCTCCCTAATATAATTACTTCAGAGTAATGGGAAAAATCCTCCTACCCTTTTTTTAAACTATAGAAGTGCTGCTCACCCTTTATTTCCCATTAAACACAAACCAACAGACGCACACACACACACACACACACACACACACACACACACACACACACACACACACACACACACGCACACACACAAATACTCTTGCACGTACATGTCCAGATACATATTAGAATCCACGTCTATTCTCATGTGAAATTTAATTTCCAACGTTTTTTACCAAGCAAAGCCTTTTCCATTGGTTGTCCATTCTTTGTTGAGTCTTTTTTCATTCTTTTCCTTCAGGTTTTCCATTTTCTTTTTCTCCACATCATCAATTTCCACCCCAACCTTTTGTACCAACTTGCACAACACCACTCCACAATGCAACACCATGTATGCATTATTGGAACCTAGAAAATATTTCTTCTTCTTCTTCTTCTCATCATCATCATCATTATCATTCTTATTTGTCGATTTCATCATCATCTTCTCCTTCTTGATCATCATCATCATCATCAGCTTTTCTTCTTTTTCTTCTTCTTCTGATCATCATCATCAGCAGCAGCTTTTCTTCTTTTTCTTCTTCTTCTGATCATCATCATCATCATCATCAGCTTTTCTTCTTTTTCTTCTTCTTCTTCTTTGTCGTCTTCTTCTTCTTCTTTGTTGTCTTCTTCTTCTTTGTCGTCTTCTTCTTCTTCTTCTTCTTTGTCGTCTTCTTCTTTGTCGTCTTCTTCTTATTTTCCTTCTTCTTCTTCTTCTTCTTCTTCTTCTTCTTCTTCTTCTTCTTCGTCTTCCTCTTCTTCTTCTTCTTCACTTATAAATTCCTCCATTGATGGTCTCCTTGGTAAAAAGAGTGAGCTAGAAGAATGTGCACACATCAGTAACACTCCATAGGTAATGGTCCCTTGACACTCTGACAGTATAAGCTGATTTCTTGAGTGTTGAAAGGAGCTTCTTCATCATTATCATCATCATCATCATCTTTATTGTCATCACCAATCGTACTACTATACTCAGCATCATCAATATTAACATTATACTCCATCATCATCATCACCGCCACAATTATCACCATCACTGCCATCACCACCATCATTACCACTATCGTTATCACAACCACCCCTACCACACCTACTACTACAACCATCATCAGCACAGCCACCATCGTGACCACCACCATCACCACCACCAATACCTCTGCTATCAAGAGCATCATCATCACCATGACTACCACCATCACCATCAGTGTCATCATCAAAAGCACACTTCAGTAACAATACAAAGCATGTATAAATTTTCTTTCTTGTTACTCAGCTAATAGTCTGTGTGTGTGTGTGTATGTGTGTGTGTGTGTGTGTGTGTGTGTGTGAGGCAAAAACCCTATTTTGTCCTTTCTAGGCCCATGAGAGGATTTGTAATAAATATTCTAAAGGAGCAAAACACTAATCAATTACATAGTGCTCCTGCTGCAAGTGTTATTTCCTACTGTAACAAAAAAACAAAAAAAAAAAAACAAATGGCAAACAAACTGAGAGAGTGAGTACTATACCTGTGTCCCACACTAGCACGAAACACTCCCTTGATGACAATCAACAAATATTAATTTCAAACGTTGGCACATGGCCAGCAATTTTGGGGGCAGGGGTAAGTCAATTACATTGAACCTACTTCTCAACTGGTGCTATTTTATTGATCCTGAAAGACGAAAGGTAAAGTCAACCTCGGTAGCATTTGAACTCAGAATGTAAATCTAGATGGCTGTAGTCAAATGACTGAAATGAGTAAAAGAGTAAATGTCTTTTACTATAGCCTTGGGCTGACCAAAGCCTTGTGAGTAGATTTGGTAGAAAGAGACTTAATGAAACCTGTCATATACATATATATGCATGTATGTGTGTGTGTGTGTGTGTGCATGTGCTAGTTGCAAATGAGTATCGGTCATACAGTGGTGTCCTTTGTTTTTAAGCTTCTGTGAAAATATGAAAATATGTCTGGCCATGAGAAAATATTACCTTACTTGGAAACAGGTGAGTTTCAACAACAAGAAGGTCATCAGATCATAAAAATCTGCCTCAATAGATTCTATCCAACTCTCGGGAGTATGGAAAAGTGAACATTATAATGATGATGATGTAGGGAAGAAGAGGAAAAATTGCCAAATGAAGATAAGAAGAAAAACAGATAAGGGGCCTTTTGGCCAAAGAGATACAAATAAAGGCGGCGAGCTGGTAGAAACGTTAGCACGCCGGGTGAAATGCTTAGCAGTATTTCGTCTGCCGCCAAGTTCTGAGTTCAAATTCCGCCGAGGTCGACTTTGCTTTTCATCCTTTCGGGGTCGATTAAATAAGTACCAGTTACGCACTGGGGTCGATGTAATCGACTTTATCCCTTTTTCTGTCCTTGTTTGTCCCCTCTATGTTTAGCCCCTTGTGGGCGATAAAGAAATAAGATACAAATGAAAAAATGAATGAAATGAACACAGGGATGAAAAAAACATGACTGACCAGCACAATTTCAAGAAAAGACGGTTTGCAGGAAAAACAGGAAGTAAGAAGAGGTAATTAAGAGTTGAGCTAAGAGAAAGTGAGAGCGAAAGAGATAGATAGGTAGGTAGAGAGAGAGAGAGAATGAGAGAGATAGTTAGAGACAGAAAGAGACAGAAAAGTATACTGTTAACTAGAAGGACAGACAGATAAATACAGAGATGGAAAAATAGACGATGTAAGCCAAAAAACAATGCCTGGAAGATGTGCAATGTGACAGCACACCTTTGCTGCAAGTCTGATGAAGTGCCACTCTGATGTCTTAAAACCACAAATATGTAAATTTTCACTTTGAATTTTTGTGTAAACTGGTCTTACCAGCACAGATAGTACAGAAATGATTGTAATGAATCATTTAAGATATGTTAAAAAATTTCTTTGTCTTCTTATTTGGATTAAAATTTACTCTTTGCCAAACTCACACAATGGTGTTACAGTCCTGAAACCATGAATTTCTACACTTGAAGAATTCTGGCATTGGTCTGGAACCTGACAGTGTTGATAGCTCAGTATTTGGGTTGAGTGCTTCTCTGGAAATACCATACATTTACACTCTACCAGGACCTAAGACACACACACACACACACATAGAGAGAGATGATGATTGTTGCATCTTGCCAGATGATAGCCATCTCATGTTCAAAAGAAATGATAGTGAACCATCTGTTCTTCAATTGGTTTAAGTGACGAAAGCATGTCCAACACTTTTGCCATTCTCTTGGTCACCATAGTAGGTTCCAGTGACAAGCATTGCAAAAGTGACTGATTCTGTTTCGACAGTGAGTTTTATGTCAGAGTGTCTTTCTTCTTAAAGAGTCGCTTTCTCCTACAGTTTTGGCAAAAATAACAAGAGATTCCTCTGCCACTGGGAAATCTTGTTAACCCATCAATGGGATTTTGACAGGTTCTGCCATTCTGGGTCAAAATGGACCTGAAAGGAATGATAACCAGGGGGTGACTCCATGCTCCCCACTACTTCAGAACTCCCAAACTGGAGCCTCACCACCGGATGTAGTTTAGAGTCATACCCAGACATGTGTGTGTGTGTGTGTGTGTATAATACATATATATAATACATACACACATACATAAATGCATACATACATACTTACATACATATATGCATGCATACATACAGATACAATAGTTAATGAAACAAACTGAGAACATTGAATTCATAAGTCATTTGTTAAGCTAATAGATAATTAATAAAAAGCAGTAAATGTAAATAAGGTGGAGGTGATGGTGGTGGTGGTGGTGGCGCGTGTATGTGTGTGGAGGGGGGTTGTGTATTTTGTTCCAGTGTATAGAAGTCTGTTCTGTATTGTTGTGTATTATTTATGGCCTTGAGGGAGTGAGATAAAGAGATAGAGTGAAATAGAACTATTATACCTAATCAGTGATAAGCTAATTAATTTAACTAGAACCCATCTTCCTCTCCTTGCACCAGACTTTGGATATGTCTAAACAGAAAGGAAAGAGCAGCGGAGAAAGAGAAGAGAAGAAAGATGTAGAGAACAAGATAGGCCAGCAGACAGGCCGGCTACAAAACTGCTGATTTGTGTAAAATATTTTATTGTTGTTATGTTTTATAGAAGAAAGATTGATTGTGTTCACATTCTGGAATCTCCATTGGCAAAGCGGAGGAACCATTTTAGCACTGGCATGTTGTCTTTAGGGAACTGGCTAGGAAACCTAATAATTTTACTGAGATCTTCTTGTGTGTGTGAGAGAGAGAGCGTAGGGGAAAGAGAGAGAGAGAGAAAGAGTAAGAGAAGAGAGAGAAGTAAAAGAGAGGGAGATGAAATGCTGAAGGAGAAGAAGTGCAGAGAGAAGTGAATTATGTTCATTGTTGTTGCTTCATTTAACATCTGGCTTTTGTTTCGCCTCCCACTAACTACATGGATGAGGTATGTTTGGCCAATTACTCAGCCATTTCCATAGCAACAGTACAAAAGTTGTGGTAACATTACATGTGTACAAAAGTGCAGGGGGGTCACTGGAAGTAAGGAGAAGAAGAGTATTTGATACATGCAAAACTGACATCCAGTATTTGAATGTCTCCGGAGTAAGACTTATCTCTGGTGTTTGTGTGAAGTGAGTGTGAAGAACTTAATCTCTTCCCATTCCAGGTAAAAGTTTCAAACATTCTGAAATCTATTCGAGGGAGCTGAGGTGTGAAAAATTAAGTGAATTGCTTAAATATACAATAAAATGCTTCCAGCAGACTTGAACTTGAGATCTTAGAAATCAGTAGACAGCAACAATAAGAGGCTTAGCAAGCCTATTATTGTTGAAGTTTTTCAAAGGAGATACAAAAAGAAAGAATAGTGTGTGTGTATGCATATGCATGAATATGTGTGTATGTGTGTGTGTGTATATGTGTGTGCGTGTGTGTGTATGTGTGTGTGTATGTGCGTGCATCTGCATGTGTGTGCATGCGTGCCTGTGTGTATGTATGCATGTGTATGTATGTGTGCACGTGTGCATGTGTGAGTGAATATGTGTGTGTATGTGTCTGTCTATATTGAACGAGTGTTTATAGGTGTGTCTGTATGTGTGCACATGTGTGTTTGCATATCTATGTGTCTGCATGCATGTGCATTTGGGTGTGCAGATGTGTATGTATATTATGTGCAAAACAGGCATCAGTATGTGTCTGCATGATTGCATCCGTTTCCATGCACATGTATGTTTGCATGTATGTACATGTGAGTATTTATTGATATATAACTGTGTTAAAAGCAATGAAGTGGTATAATCACTAAAGTACCAGATGAAATAACAATATTTGATGTGTTTCACTACTTTCTGAGTTCAAATCCTTCCAGAACTGACTACGTTTCATCAGGACCAGATTAAGATCCATTGAGGCTCTAAGTACTTAGATGATTTTGGTGCCACCATAAATATGTAATTCAAAATATAAACAATAATGCACCATAAAATAAATTTCCAATTTTCAAAATGAAACAAAACTAACAAGATGGAAAATAATGTTATTTTTATATACTTCCACTTCATTAATATTTGGAAAGGCGGTGAGCTGGCAGAATCGTTAGCACGCCTGGGTGAAAAGCTTAGCGGTATTTCGTCTGCTGCTACGTCCTGAGTTCAAATTTCGCTGAGGTCAACTTTGCCTTTCATCCTTTCGGGGTCGATGAATTAAGTACCAGTTACGCACTGGGGTCAATGTAATCGACTTAATCCCTTTGTCTGTCCCCTCTATGTTTAGCCCCTTGTGGGCAATAAAGAAATAATTAAAATTTGGAAAGTTTTCTCTTATGGTTTTTAATTGCAAAGCCTTTGATCAGATCCTCAAAATTAATCTTACATAACATATTTGCTTCTATATTTAGTAGAGATTAGGCATCCAACCTGCCTTGTTGCATAGTTGTTCTGATGAGATTTCTAATATAGTTCAGCTGAGGAAATAAAAGCTCAGCTGAGGAAATAAAAGCTCAGCTGAGCAGATTTTTTTTACCATTAATGTTAAAAATACAGGAAAGCCAATGTCTACATTTTGAAAAACACTCAGTAATGTTAATTTTAGCAAGTTTAGAGTTATTTCTTTTGTGCCATAAACCATTTACCATTTCTGTGGTGCCTCCCCTTCATTTGATGCCCTAAACACATGCTTATTTTGCTTAATGTTTAATGCAGTGCTGCATTTCAACACTGAAGGGTCTACAAAATAAACTAGCATTAATAAAATCAACTGTACTCTTTCTTTGCAAATGTGTGGTCTCATACCACATTCAGAACTCAGAACTCAGTAATGTGTGAAGATTTATAGCATCTGATAGTCTGATCATGCTGTGTGTTCAAATTACACCAACCTCTTCTTCCATTTTCACTTCTCCAAGGTCAGAGATAGTACTGAGACTGTTAGTTCAAGTGACAACACACCTGCTCTTTAATGTCTCTGCTGTTGACACTACTGCTCATTACTATGGCATTATCACCTCAGTAAACTAAATTAATTAACCAGAGATATTTGCTAGTCAGAAGTTATGGTTTAATTATGTTGCTGATTATAATATAAACGTTGACTTTAATTCTCTGTTAAAAAACACACATTTTATATGTTGCTCTGGTTACATACTAGGTCCTGCTTGTGTTTATTTTTAAAGACTATATTTCTAGATATTGCTATTCATATATAACTTAAGTAGTCCCCCCACTTATATCTCCAGATCACCTCCACTGAATATACATTATATATATATGTGTGTGTGTGAATTAGTTTCACATTTTGGCACAGAGCTAGCAATTTTGAAGGGGAGGGTACGTCGATTACATTGACCACGGTACTCAACTGGTTCTTATTTATTTCATTGACCCCAAAGGGATGTAAAGCAATGTTGACTTCAGTGAAATTTGATCTCAGAACAAGAAGAAGGATGAAATGCCATTAAACATTTTGTTTGGAGTGCTAACAACTCTGCCAGCTTGCTACCCTATGTGTACATGTGTGTGTGTATGTGTATATTCTTTTACTTGTTTCAGTTATTTTCCTGCGGCCATACTGGAGCACTGCCTTTAGTCGAATAAATCAATCCCAGGACTTATTCTTTGTAAGCCTAGTACTTTTGCTGAACCACTAAGTTACAGGGACGTAAACACACCAACATTAGTTATCAAGCAATGGGGGGGGGGGGGCAAACACAGACACACAAATACACACAAACACACAAATACACACATATATGATGGGCTTCTTTCAGTTTTCGTCTACCAAATTCACTCACTAGGTTTTGGTCAGCCTGAGGCTATAATAGAAGACACTTGCCCAAGTTGCCATACAGTGGGACTGAACTCAGAACCATGTAGTTGGGAAGCAAGCTTCTTACCACACTGAGAGTATTTCATATATATATATATATATATATATATATATATATATGGGAGAATATACAAATAATAACAACAGACGAGGACAGGTGGTGTAAATAACAAAAGTATATATTAGTATGACGCTTGGGAATATGGAAAGTCTTTGACGTTTCGAGCTACGCTCTTCAACAGAAAGAATACGGAGACAAGGAGAAAAACACGGAGAAAAAAAATTGAATAGTGTTCAGTCAACGGTCAATCATAATAATGGCCGATCATAACAATGGCTGACCGGAAGTTAGAAATTCTTATTTCAGGAGAGCTAAGAAAGGGGGAGATAACAAACGGTGATCGGGAACGAGGGGCTGTGTGTGGGAGGTAGAATGCTGGTGATCTTGACGTATGTAGTGTGAAAATGGGGAAGGGAGAAAGGGAGAAAGTAGTTGGTCAGTTGTAGTGTGTGCGTGGTGTGATGCGAGGGTATTGGTGTGGTGTGCGTGGTGTGATGCGAGGGTATTGGTGTGGTGTGATGTGAGGGTGTTGGGAGGTGGGGAAGGCATGGGTGGAGTGTGGGTTAGGCTGAGGGTGGGGTAGAGGTAGGGGTATGTGGGTAGGGGTGGGAGGTGGGTGTAAGGAATTGGATGGGGTGGAGTGGGAAGGTAGAGTAGGAGTGTGTTGGGGTGTGGTGGGATGAGCTTATGAGGGGGTGTTGACGAGGAGGGAGAAGGGCAAGGTGGATGTAAGAGAGGGGGAAGATGGGTATGGGAGGGGAGAGGAAGAGAGGAGAGAGGGTGGGTATAAGAGAGGGAAGGTGGGTATGGGGGGGGAGAAAGAGGGGAAGGTGGGTATGGGGGGGAGAAAGAGAGGAAGAGAAAGAGAGGAAGAGAAAGAAAGGAAGAGAAAGAGAGTGAGAGAGAGGGAAGAGGGGTATGGGTGGGAGAAAGAGAAGAAGAGAAAGAGAGTGAGAGAGAGGGGAAGAGAGTGAGAGAATAAGGGTGAGAGAGTAAGAGAGTTAGAGAGTAGGAGAGTAAGAGTGTAGAGAGTAAGAGTGAGAGAGGGGGAGTACGAGAGAAGAGAGTGAGAGAGAGTAAGAGAGAGGAGAGAAAGAGTAGGGGTGAAGAGAAGTGGGAGTGGAGAGAAGTATGAAGAGAGGTGAAGAGACATACAAAGAAGTAGGAATCGGAGCAGGAGGTGGGGGAGGGGAGAGATGGGTGGTAGGAGGGAGGGTGGGGGAGAGAGACAGGAGGAGGGGGTATATATATATATCCACATATACAAACACACACACACACACACACACACACACACACACACATATACATACATACATGCATACATACATACATAATTACATACATATAGACGTAGACCAAGGCTACATGGTTAAGAATTTGGCACCTCGTGGAATGGTTTCAAGTTCAGTGTTTTATAGGTAGAACAAGGAACGTTTTTGTTTGTAGAAGAATTTGCTCTAGCACTCAGTCACTATCTATATAAAGCAGAGTAGCCATGTTTCTTCACAATAGCAAGACACCTGTGCTTTTCCCTTTGTCATATATTGATCTATCAACACCTGGCACAAAACCACCTTCTCCTCTTAAATACCCTCTCTTACTACTTAAAAGCATGACTTTGTTCTGTTGCATTTTCTGTCTTGCAAGTTACTCAGAAACCTCACTAGGGCTGGTGGCATAAAGAAAGCACCCAGTACACACTGTAGATTAGTTGGTGCTAGGAAGGGCATCCAGCTATAAAAGCCATGTGAAAGCTCACACCAGAGTTTGGCACACAACTCCGTGGTTCACCAGATCTCATCATTAAATGATGATGATGATGAAGTGGCTTATATGCAGTTGTAACTCATGGAAGGACTGTATGCAATGGTTAGTGAGAAGTCTGATAGTCAGCAAAACACATATGCAATGAGAGAGAGAGAGATTGTGATATATTCCATTGGAGACATTGTGTGATGTACCAGTTTATATAACATTGTATTAACAAATATTAGTTTATTTATATATGTATTGTATTGACTTCTTATATAATGAATATTATCTGAGAATCTTTCAACACTATTAATCTCATCTTCCATGAGATTGTCTGCTACACTCTATTTCAGCTGGTTTTATCTCCAGTGGTCTTTAATATTTTATGGTGAAATACAGGCTTGGTTTGAACTTACAAACCATTATTCTTAGTTCCAGAGTTTCAGTACTGTTAACCACTTAACCATTGCTCCAGGAGATTTGAAGCAATAAATTATATAATTTTTTGGACAAATATATAAACAAAAAAAATAGATTATTAATGAGAAAACTTTCGGCTGCCATAGCCCAAAAAATACAGACAAGTTACAGATATTGTGAATTGTATTGAATCTTTTGCTGCTACCCTATATCTTGGTTTTGCTACATAACCGATACCGAGAGGATGTTGACTTGATTGCTTGATGATAAATTACATGGATAAGAAGATTTAAGTTCCAAGATAAATTCCTATTAATGTTGAGCCAAACTTTAATGAATCAAAGCAGGAAAGAAGTAACAGCCCATTGACACAGGAGACCAGAATATACAGTAGCGACAACAAGAGATTGATAGTAACGTAATTATGAGAATCTGTTTAACACAGTAAAGTATACTTCAATCTTTTATCACTAAGGATGGCATTAAGAGAGAAGCAGTCTATCACTTATAAACCTGGTGTCACCTTCCAAACAACTCAATCTTGCACAAATTAACTAAAAGATACAAGTGAAGTCTACCAAAATGAAGATGAATATTGAAATATATACTATAATCCAAACAGCCCAATTCCACTGTGACATTGACAAATTATGGCTGTTGTATCTTAATAAGAATTTCCTACATAAGCACATGAATGCTAATATTGGGCCAGGGTATAGCTGATTATATGGTTTTCGATATGTGACTGCTACTTTATTTTATTAATCTTACAAGGATGAACAATAGTTGATACAAGTACCATTCAAATATTGGGATATATTAGGGTTGGGTTAGCAAAGAGGAACTAATAAAATAGAATATTTATAAGGCACAAATGAACTTATATCAAATTAAAAATAATAGTTAGTCAATGATAATAGTATATTATTAACATCACATCGATGATAACAAATTGTTATCATAGTATCAAATGGTAGTAATAGAAGTAGTAGTAGTAGTAATATATATTGTTGTTTTCTCTGTATATTGACATCTACAAGATCTCAATTATGTTACTGTCTCAGCATGGTTTACAGGCATCCCTCCATTTGACTGGTGTAGATTTACAGGCAATCGCAAGCTCTCTCCATCATCAAAATACTGGCCTCAATTTAGACTCATTTATCATTTATCTGGGCTAATTCGCTTTGCTTTACAGAAACTCTCTTACTGGAGGTGGCTGGTGAACTGAACAGGTCATTGATTATTTTCTGGTGTCTTCTAAATCCTTATTCTCCCCACTCAACACTTTCAACTGTGCTGTCTATCCAACGTCTCTGTATACACAGCTAAAGCATGTCAACTTTGCAGACCACCCCATTTCCTAATAGACCTATATCTAAGACATTTAAGACATGCAGACACTAATACTAAACATAATGTTCTTACAGTTGCTGGAAGTAGCCACCAACACCAATACTGGTTCTACAGAGAGTGTGGACAGTTGTAGTATAGAAACGAAACGACTGACAAACTGCCAAAGAGCAGCAACTGAAGGACAATGCTCATAAAATATGTACCATATGATGATCTTCCAAAAGCAACTTCACATATATAACATTGCCAAAACTGTACTTTAAAGATTAAGTTACCTCTTTATATCCAGAAAATATTTCACTCACCACCACCATTACCACAACTGCTACCACTACCACCACCACCATCAGGCTCCTAACTACATTTTATTAAATGATTTATTACTCAATCACAGCAGACATTCCATGCACACATTGTTGTTTTCTTTTAGCCCTTGGACAGCTCAGATTGAGTAGATCTATTATCGAAGATGTTTCAGCAGTGACTATCCTGTATTGTGTATATCAGAAACTTTACTCTTCAATATCTTCTTTTTAACCCTTTAGTATTTAAACCAGACACATCCAGCCCAAATATTCTACCTGTTTTATGTTGAAACTGGCTGGTCTGGCCTCTCACACCTACCCTACAATGTCATTCTAAAAAATAAACAATTACATCACTGAAATCTTGAATTTATGAGATAATGCATGAAAGGCACGTTGCTCAGTGGTTAGATTGTCGGGCTCACATTCATGATGTTGTGAGTTTGATTCCTGTATTGAGCTGTGTGTTGTGTTCTTGAGCAAGACACTTTATTTCATGTTGCCCAATTCACTCAGTTGTAGAAATGAGTTGTGACATCACTGGTGCCAAGCTGTATCGGTCACTGCCTTTCCCTTGGATAACATCAATGACGTGGAGTGGAGAGGATGGTATGCATGGGAAACTGCTGGTCTTCCATAAAACAACCTTGTCCGGTCTTGTGCTTTGGAGTGGAACTTTCTAGGCGTAATCCCATGGTCATTCATGACCAAAAAGGGTCTTTAATTCAATACAATGTAAATAAATAAGCATTACATTTGACAGAGTAATCCAAATGCTAACAGGTTAAAGATAGTAGGGTGAGCCTTTTAAAAGATATAACTGTTATATTTAGCCTGGTCATGTGACTGTATAGAGTCTCTCTCATTGGTTTGTTCTATTTTCCCAATAGGTGTCAGATAACAGAAGTTCAGCTGTATCAGTCACATAAACATAAGTTCGGATGATATTTATTTTTTAATTTCTGTGGTCAACGAGAAATGGGATTCGAATGAGGAGGTTTTTTAGAGGTGAAAAAGAAACAAAGCGACCATACTCTGCTGGAAGAGTAAAACTAGTTTCAAATCTTGGCACAAGGCCAGCAAGGTTGGGGGAGGGGACATACTGATTACATCAACCCCAGTGTTCATCTGGTACTTGTTTTATTGATTCTGGAAGGATGAAAAGACAAAGTCAACCTCAGCAGAATTTGAACTCTACTTCTATATATTTCTTTGAACACACACACACACACACACACACACACACACACACACACACACGTGTATATATATATATATATATGTGTGTGTGTGTGTTTATGTATGTATGTATATTTATATAAGGAGCAACAAGAAACAAATATTGCTTCTCCCTTTTATATATTTTATGGAACAATGTTTAACTTGCACAAACACTAAGAAAAGAATATGTAAATAACTTTGACAACTGATTAGCAAAGTATGGAAGTACTGAAGGGAAAGAATGATTAGATTTTGGTTATCACTTCATACATCTTTCATAGAAATAAATAAACAACTACAACAACAGCAACAACCAATCATTGCGCTGATATAACAGTGGCAAAACAGTAGAAAATGTTTATAACGAAATATTTAATTAGCTGAGTAGATTATGATTAGTTCACAATTTACTGTAGTAGTAGTAATAATAATAATAATAATAATAATAATGATGATTCTTTCTACTATAGGCACATTGCCTGAAATTTCTGAAATTTTGCAGTGAGAGGTATTAGCTGATCACATTGACTCCCGTGTTCAACTGGTACTTTCTTTATTGACCCCAAAAGGGATGTAAGGCAAAGCTGACCTCAGTGGAATTTTAATATCAAATATAAAGAACTGAAAGAAATGCTGCTAATCATTTTGATTGATGCATTAATGATTCTGACAGCTTGCTGCTTTAATAATAATAATAATGATAATGATAATAATAATAACATATATAACATACAGAAAATTGCACTACTGGGTACTGCACACATCCTACGCAAAACACTTTCAATACAGTAACCATAAGAGCATCACAGCAAACCACAGCACATACCCAAGGCACACAGAGCTGCGCTCAGTAGTGAAGTGAAAACACGTTATAAAAATAAAACTACTGAATGATGATAATGATTACAATAACCGCTTCATTGATATGACTGTCCCAGTTGACATAAATGTATCTGTCAAGACCTACCAAAACCTGAGCAATTATAAAGATCTTGAAATAGAAATTGGCAGAATGTGGAACCTCAAGATTAAAACAATACCTGTTGTCATAAGTGTCCTAGGAATGATAGCAAAAGGGGCTGATTCCTACCTAGCTCAGATACCAAGAAACCCCCAGAATGGCAGAAATTCAAAAAATAGTGCTCATGGGAACTGCCCATATCCCATGTAAAATACTGTCTATGTAATCCATGATTTTAAAGCAAACTCATAATTTTCTTATGCTTTCTCAAACATTTTCTAGAACAATACTATGAGCAAAACGAAATATATGACACCCTAGGCGTAATACCAACTTGAACTTCTAACTTGTTGTCTCTTGAGGTATCTGGGTGAGACTTGGAGTCAACTTGTACAAATACAAAGCGAAAATCAAACATAATAATAATATATCTGTAAAGGAATTTGACAAACTAAGTAAATATAAGGCCCTGGAAATTGAAATACAAAAGATGTGGCATCTTAAACGAAGAACTGTTCCTTTTATTGTAGGTGCCTTAAGTATGATAAAAAAGGGATATCAGAAACATCTAGAAAAGATCCCAGGAGAACCATGTCTCAGAGAAATCCAAAAGATTGTACTGACAAGTACTACCAACATCCTTAGAAAAACCCTATCCATTTAAATGTCTGTGTTATATTACATGAAGATATTTTGCTACTTCCCCTCCCCAAGCTTTTAGTCATACTGTAACATCTCTTGTGCCCTTCTTACAGCTCTAAGAATTTCTTTAACTCCTATTTCTAGCAATATAGGTGCTTCAGCACACTTAGTCACACTTAGTAACGATTAGATATTTCCTTTATGGTATTGCATTGCACCTAGCTGTTTATATATATATATATATATATATATATATATATATATATATATATATATATATATATAGAGAGAGAGAGAGAGAGAGAGAGAGAGATATACATACATATATATATATATATATATATATATATATATATATATATATATAGTTTTAGAGAAAAGAACCAAGGTTCATGAACTCATCGATGAAAATCCACTATCACATATAGAAAAATTAATAAGTAAAAGCACAATAAATAAGTATAATATGATACAAAGTAAATATATATATATATATGAATTGTACCTAGCTGTTTATATTAATTTATGTATATACATATATATTTACATGAATTGCATCTAGCTGTTTATATTCTTTTCTACTCTAGGCACAAGGCCCGAAATTTTTAGAGAGGGAGCCAGTCGATTATATTTACCCCCAATATGTAACTGGTACTTAATTTATCGACCCCGAAAGGATGAAAGGAAAAGTTGACCTCAGTGGAATTTGAACTCAGAACACAAAGACAGATGAAATACTGCTAAGCAATTTGCCCAGCATGCTAATGTTTCTGCCAGCTCACTGCCTTCTAGCTATTTATATTAATTTATAAATATCTACATATATATATTACGGAGATGCACTTGCATAGCAAGTGACCTGATCTGAGATCGTGTGCTGGAACGAAAACAATTGCAGCATGGAAGGTGTTTATAAGCCATTTAAAATAACACACAAAATCCGTTAGATTCACTTCAACATTTAAATTTAATTTGTCAAAATATTTTCGTTGCTTTGAGACCGCGACCTATTCACTGACAAAATTTTGTGCTATGAATTGCACCTAGCTGCTTATATTAATTTATATATATATATATATATATGAATTGCACCTTGCTGTTTATATTAATTTATATATATATATATATATATATATATATATATATATATATATATATATATATATATATAGACAGCATCAAGGAGAATAAAGTAAAATCTTTGGGGTTCATAATTAGAGAAAGTGTTTTCCAGAGATAGTTAATAGAAGGTAAAGTGAATGGGAAGAGAGGAAGAAAAAGGAACAAGAATTACATGGATGGATGAAGGATTGGACAGACTTAAAATCAATGAATACATAAGGAATGCAAAAGGAAGATTAAAATGGCTGTCTATGCTTTTGAACTTGCAGAGAACCTGTGTATGTGCTGTGTGTGTGTATGCATTGTGTATGTGTGTGTGTTGTGTGTGTATATTCATGCATATATATGTGTTTATGTGTGTGTGTGTGTGTGTGTGTGCATCTCTGGTTCCCATATACCATTTGCTTGGCAATATCATTTGAGAGCAGAGTAAATTTTAATATCTTAAAGACGAGACTAGAAATCTTCTTCATAGGCGCAGGTGTGGTTGTGTGGCAAAAAGCTTGCTTACCAACCATAGTGTTTCAGGTTCAGTCTCACTGTGTGGCACCTTGGACAAATAAATGTCTTCTACTGTAGCCTCAGGCTGACCAAAGCCTTGTGAGGGGATTTGGTTGATAGAAACTGAAAGATATCCATCATATGTACACACACACACACACACACACACACACACACACACACACATGCATGCACACACGCACATATGTGCATATGTGTATATATGTGTGTGTGTGTATATGTGTATACACACATATGTGAATATGGGGACATAGACACACCAATCAGTGTTGGTGTGTATATGTGTATACACACATATGTGAATATGGGGACATAGACACACCAATCAGTGTTGGTGTGTCTATGTCCCCATAACTTAGCAGTTCAACAAAGAAGTTGATAGAATAAGGACTAGACTTTAAAAAATAAGTCCTGAGATCAATTTATTTGACTAAAACCCTTCAAGGTGGTGCTCCTGCATGGACACGGTCAAATGACTGAAACAGATAAAAGATGAAAGACAAAAGTATCTTTTTACCATTGCTATACTCAAGCAAACTTCATCGGGAGTACTAACTAAATGGCAACACCACCACCACCACCACCACCATCTGTTAGGTTACCATATGTTATGCTAAGATCTCTTGTAATAATTTTGGACAACATAAGAATGATGTTTATTGTAAACAATACTCAACTGTTATTAAACTATCCTGCCATATGTCCTTTCATAAAATTGTTTGCAGTACTTTTCATAGAAATATAGTTAGCTTGAGAGGGGTGGGGGTTATGTTGTAAATATGTTTGAAAATAAATAAGTTGATATATGTTGTGTGCAGGAGGAGTGACAAGATCACAGTGAAAAGTTGTAGCACAGCCATTTTTGATGCACATAAATTTGTTACAGTTGAGCAATCTCTCCGGTGAAATAATAGCTAGTCTGGCATTGTGTTGTGTATGGAGAGAGAGAGAGAGAGAGAGAGAGAGAGAGAGAGAGAGAGAGAGAGAGAGAGAGAGAGAGAGAGAGAGAGAGAGAGAGAGAGAGAGAGAGAGAGAGAGAGAGAGAGAGAGAGAGAGACAAACAGAAATACCAAGAACATTCAGAGGACCATGAAATAAATCAGGCTATATTAGATATCTAGCAATAATACATAGTGTAGGAAATTTTAAAATGTCTCATTTATCATATCACACTCCTCAATACATATGTGAACATTCAAAACTAATGTTATATTCTGTTCAACTTTTAATTCTCAATATTCAGGTTATATTTGTTTGAATACAACAGCCTCCCCTCCATCACTTATGGCAAGTCACTAAGTCTTTGATAAAAACAAAATCTATAATGGAATTATGTTCAGACGTTGCTTTGACATTTCATCATGGAAACAATGTTGTAGTTTGCATATGACAAGCAAAAGCCAAAAAGTCAGTTTAACAATCTTAACAATCTCTGGAGAGAGGACACAAACTTGGCACAAACTTACTCTTAACAAGTCTCAGCTTGCTTCCAGAGTTCTCCACTGCCAACACGTTCCTTATACATGAAAGCACCACTTATCAACAATCCATTGGTTTTCCAGTGAGGTCTAGACCTAGCAAGACCCTGGTGATCCTAGTACTGGATAATCTGCAATGCAGGGTGATGCATTTTAAATGACACAACACATTGTACCAAATTTGAAGCCATAAAAAAAAATCAGAAATCTTCAAGGCCTTCAAAAACATTACATTTGATACTGAATATACAAAAAATCGAGGGCCCTCTAAACCTTCTTTCTTTACCATGTCTTTCCTTCAGGGTAGATCAAAATTCATTTCCAGGAGAAAGAAGTGAAAATTATCTTTCACCAAGAGCAATTTAATTCTTCCAGATTCTGTATACCCACGAAGCTTGAAGCCCTACATAGCAATGAAGAAACATTTTTCATATGACCAGGTGTGGCAAGACTGTAGGCATTCTCTGTACAGAAATTCGTCAAAGAAATGCCATCTATAAAAGGTTACAGGCAGTGAAGTTGGGCTGGTGATGCCACAGCATGGTGGTAGGGGAAAAACAGAGACACAGAGCACCAGGCACTGGTACCATCCAGGTGGATAGTAGCAAAAATAATGACAGAGAAAAGAGACACAAAAATGAAAAGAATGACCAAAATGGATTTATGTCAATTTGCTATAGGAGGAGGTAGGAGACGGAAAATAGATTAAGATGCTATGAAAATAGATCTGATCTCCTTGTGAGAATAACAAGTCTATGACAGCATCTGTCCTTTGGCCAGTACAAGAACCAGCAAGAGATTTGCCATATTAGCCACTGTCCAATCAAGTCAGAGAAGGAATCACCAGTGAGTGACTGACCACTGGGACTAAGAACCAATGTTGCTTACAGATTATCTTGTCAACATAGAAACATGTTGGATCAACAAAACAACAAATACATATCAAAATAGTAGAACCTTTTTACAAGGTAACATCATTTAGTACAGTATTCCAGTGCAAAGAAATCTGCCAAAGAAATACATAATACAGGTCTTAGAGGACACATTTTGTAAACCTCTGTATTGGCATATTCTATTTGGTGTATCTTAGAAGAAATGCTAAATATATGTCTCTGGAGTGAAGAGTTGAACAAAGAAATACATATTTAATATTTCTGAGCAATAAAGATAATTCCACATTTACAACCCTTTGTTTATCAATAATAAAACTAATCAGCCCATATGATAATATGAGCTGATTGGTGTTGCTATTGACAAATGTGCTCAAGAAAAACATTACAACTTATACCTGCAGAAAAATTTCTATTCCGTTTTTTATATTAGTTTACCTGTCTATTCATCACATAAATTTCACAGCACCTACATGCTATTTACCCCGTAGCTTGTGTGTCTTTTCACTGGAATTGTTGCATTGTTGTTTTACTAAAGGTTTTGCAGTAAGGAACTCAGCAGCTACCAGCTCCTACTATATTTTTCATTTTAATATTTCTAGTTGTTGCTCAATGCTAGGCCAAACTTAAAAGCAAACTTAAGTTCAGAAGCAGGCAACCATGACCAATTGAACCTGTATTTTTTTTTTTTTTTGTATATCTTATGCTATTTCATCAACTGTGTCCTTCTTTTTCAAGAGGGTAGTTGTGATCTGAGATTTGGTCATTATTTCTGGCTGGTTTATCAACCATGTAAGTGGCTCCCTCCTAGTCTCATAATTTGTCAAGTGGTTTTCAAAGGATTGAAGTATTAAAGTTAGTTACACTCCAATGTGATGAAGGTCAGAAAAAAAAAAAACCTAAGAAGTGATGGACTATAAAATGACACTAATATATTTATAAAACTAATGTGAATAATTTATCTCTGCACCTTGTTTTCCTTATATTATTTTTTCCCTGACTTTTTGAGTAGTGTTGCAGTTATTCTACTTAGTGATTCTCTTATCACTATTTTGACATGTATGATAAAGTATATGCTTCGATGAAAAGGTCCAATATGACAGAAACATGTTGAGAGTCATCTCTTGTAATTGCTGAAAGGATTAATATAATATCAGTCATTGAAGCTAACAGTCTCCTCACTGCATTCTCTGTTTCTAATTAGACATTCTGATGTTTATTACAAATTAGTGTAGGGCCCAACCACTTAATTAATTAAAAGATAACCTAGAATGGTAAAGTTGTTATTGTTGTTATTATAAGAGGCATCAGACTTAGTGTGCAAGAGGGAAGACTGCATTAGTACGGTCATGTGATGCAGATGAATGAAGACAGCTACATAAAGAACTGATCTCCAAATGTGGCAGAGACCTGTAGAAGAGGAAGAGCCAGGAAGTGGTGGAAAATGATCTTCATATGTTGAGCCTCACACAAGAAATGACAAAGGACAGGGGCAATTAGGAATTTGTTGTGCTTGAGAAGATCTGTGCAGTTAAGAAAATGAAGGCCTAAAAGGTGTGGCTCTTATGTTCATGCTCCCACAGATAGTGATATGTCTTTGATAAACCTCTCACCTACATCCAATCTTCCCGCCAGCTCCATCTCCACCCACCTGTGTTCACAACTTACTGTATTCCTTACCCTTCATCTCCCAATCTCTCTTGCAAGCTCACCTGTACATTCTGTCCCTGTCAAATCTCTTCTCCACAACATATCCTCCTAACGACCCCTTTTCTCTATCTTTGCCCCCCACCACCTCTCACTCTCCTTTTGCAACCTCATAAACTTATCCACCTCCTCACTCTATTCAATCCCTACACTGTCTTATCTCCTCTCTCTTCCTCTCTGTCTGTCTGTCTGTCTGTCTGTCTCTCCAGTCTCTCTCCAACTGTATAACCAGATATCTCCTCTATTATACAATATCTATTTCTGTTCTTCTATTCATACTTTAATTTCTGATCACCTGTCATAAAATCACCTCATCCTTACTACCATCCTTTCTCAGTTGAGAGGGGTCTTATCTTGCAAGTTACTTGGTGACCTCACAGTTGTTCCTGCCATATAAAAAAAAACTACCCAGTATGCACTGTGAAGTGGTTTGTGTTAGAAAGGGCATTTAGTCTTAGAAACCATACCAGATTAGACAGCAGAGCTTGGTGAAGTGTTTTGACTCGTCAGCTCATGTAAATTTGAGCAAATGCAATGCCAGCATGGAAGGAGGACATTAAATGATGATAATGATGATGATGATGATGATGATGATATACAATAGTTTCTGTCTACCATATTCAGTTCCCAAGGTATTGATTAACCCAAGGTATTGATTAACCCAAGGTTATGGAAGCACAAACTTAGAACAACATGGTTGTAAACATGAACTTCTAAACCACAATGCCATGATTACAAATTTTTGAAGCAAATTCCTCAATGGTTATCAATTACGACTGAAGACTTTTGTTCCAAAAATTCTTATTTGGTTGTTCCAGCAGTGTTTTAAAAAAAAGCTTAAATATTGTATGACTTTCTTTTTTATTTTAATTTGTATTTGCACTTTGTAATTACTTAATTAGGTTTACAATGTTTAAGTAGAAATTAATAAATTAAATATTTTTGTTGCTTCTTAGAGTTAACTTTTGGGATAGTATTAAATTTTATTTTGTCTTGTTATCTTCTTCAATAAGTTAAAGTGTTGGGAGAGATAAATATATAATTGTTATCTTTATCTTTAAATGTGAAATCTATTCATTCATTTAACTTGTCAATAAGTATATTATCTTCTTTGTGGATAAAGTGCTAAAGACATATATTGTAAGTATATACTAAGTTTTTATTTTCTAGTTATTTACCTTATTTAGAATATGAACAGCTATCTTTGTACTACTTTGTGTTAACCAAAATCTGTTCTACTGTTTATCTGTTAACAAAACATTATGTATGATCAGACATTTAAATACACAGTAAATCACAGTTGATATTTGTTTAATACTACATTATTTTAAGACAGAGATTTCTTTGCAACTAGCTATATATCTTAATTCTTAAGAATGTTTTAAGAATTCCAGTATTACTTTTTCTACATTCTGTTATTTCTTATCTTACAGAGGTATCACACACATATATGCATCTATATCTATCTACCTATATATATATATATATATATATATATATATAAATATATGTATATACAGATGTGTGTGTCTATGTGTATGTGTGTATATATATATATATATATATATATATATATATATATATATATATATATATATATATATCTGTCAGGATTATCTCAACATAGTATACATTTTGATAAGTAATCTCTGCCATACTTTTGCATAGCCTTATCTATGGAAATGAGTACAAATAACTTTATACTTACTTCTAGCACTCAATGACATTCACTTTACTTGACTACTGGATTATGATTATTCTGCCATCGAATCAACAGTCAAATGTTTGTAGAGTTTCAATGCAATGGGTTATAAGTTCATATCTCTGCCTGCTGTTTCTTTTTTTTAATTCCTTTACTTGTTTCAGTCCTTTGACTGCAGCCATGCAGAAGTACCACCCTTAGCTGAGGAAATCGACCCCAGGGTTTATTCTTTGTAAGCCTAGTACTTATCGGTCTCTTTTTGCCAAACTGCTACGTTACAGGGATGTAAACACACCAACTTCGGTTGTCAAACAATGGTAGGGGACAAACACAGACATACACACACACACACATGCACACCCACGAATACATATATATATATATATACATATCATCATCATCATCATCATCATCGTTTAACGTCCGCTTTCCATGCTAGCATGGGTTGGACGATTTGACTGAGGACTGGTGAAACCGGATGGTAACACCAGCCTCCAATCTGATTTGGCACATGTTTCTACAGCTGGATGCCCTTCCTAACGCCAACCACTCAGAGAGTGTAGTGGGTGCTTTTACGTGTCACCCGCACGAAGACCAGTCAGGCGGTACTGGCAACGGCCACACTCAAAATGGTGTATTTTATGTGCCACCTGCACAAGAGCCAGTCCAGGGGCACTAGCAACGACCTTGCTCGAAAATCCTATGAAGGCCAATCAGGCGGTACTGGCAACGGCCACGCTCAAATGGTGTATTTTATGTGCCACCCGCACAAGAGTCATATATATATATATATATATATATATATATATAAACGATGGGCTTCTTTCAGTTTCCATTTACCAAATCTACTCACAAGGTTTTGGTCAACCTGAGGCTATAGTAGAAAACACTTGGCCAAGGTGCCTAGTAGTGGGACTGAACCCAGAACCATGTGGTTGGGAAGCAACCTTCTTACCACACAGCCACACCAAACCATAATATGTTATACTACCGAGGATATTGCTGTCTTTTCCAGTTAATCTCTATCATTATCGTCATTACCAAGACCATTGGTGTTGGTAGTGTCAATAGTGTCATCATTGTCATCATCATCATCATTGCTACCGTCATCATCATCGTCATTGCCATCGAAATTGTTACCGTCATTGTCGTTGCCATCATCATCATTGCTGTTGTTATCGTTGCCGTCATTTCATTGCTGTCATCATTGTTGCCATCATCATTGTTGCCGTCATCATCATCGCTGTCATCATCATTGCTGTCATCTTTGTTGCCGTCATCGTCACTGCTGTCATCATTGTTGCTGTCATCATCGTTGCTGTCATTGTCATGGCCATTATCATCACCTAATTCTTTAGTGCCCCGCCCATCCCGATCTTCTAGCTCTCCCTTTCTCCTTAGGCTCCCACCATCTTTCATCATTTACTCTCTTCAGTTATTGAACTGAAGCCATACTTCAGCCATACTTTG